>NC_141466.1:68393924-68403924 GCF_009769465.1 Tauraco erythrolophus | reverse complement strand
ATATGCTATACATAAATCCGAGTATCGTGTGACATGCATCTTCCCTTGTTATATATATAAAACACAACACGGTTGATAATTTTGAACGTTTACATGTGTGCACAAATATCCACATGTGCAAATACATACACTTGAGGATTTCAGGGAGTTCACTGAATGGATGAGCTTAAAAAAGACTCGGAGATACTACAGATGTTATGATTTTAAGCTGCCTAAAATGAGATACAGTATTGCTATACATAGACAATGCTTTAAAAACTTATTGTCACCATGTTTAGTAAGTCCTAAATGTACACATGAACATTTGATTGCAAGTGTTTATTGTCTCTGAAATTTCTGTAGACTTTGATGAAGATCTATCAAATAGTCTAAGTTCCCTCTCCCAAATGTTTTCCAATCTGACCGAAATGCAAGTGAAGAAGTCAAGTAGTAGAGAGCAAATGAGGTGAAGGAATCATATGGTCATAAATCTGTTTCCCTTTTTATGTTCAAGCCATTTTTAAAAATAGTGCTACTATTTTTAAACTCCATAATGAGTTGAAAAATAGAGATGCTGATATCATTGCATTCTTTATTATGCACCTATTGAAGAATAGATCTTCAAGAGGAACCTAAATCTCATAATAGTGAGAACCTCACTATATAGAACTACTATATATTCATTATTTCTGAACCTCACACCAGCAGGATCCATTTATGTAAGAACTCCAAACACACATATCTCTCTTTGGTTTAGGGTCAATGGAGGCTTGTCGTGGTTTAAAATCATAGAATCATACAATGGGTTGGGTTGGAAAAGACCTTCAAGTATCACCCAGTTCCTCTCCCGCCATGGGCAGGATAGCAACAGTTCCCCAAGAAAACTGTTCCACTACTTACAGATGGGCCTTGACCACAGGACTACCAAGCAGGGACAGCTTCAGCAGGCCCTGTTGACTCACTTCTTTTGTCCACAGTTTAGCCCTATTAAGTCAGTGGCACTTTAAACAGCCACAGGAGACTAGAATATGATTGACTGGGCACCTAGGTGTGTGTGCATTGGACTAACTGTGTAAGCCATGGATTAAACCTAAGTCTATAAGCCAAAATCCTAATGAAGAAACAAAGTATGGGCAATGCTCCAACTAGTCTGAGGAGTCCTCCTACTCTTTTTATTTCCGATATATCCCATGCTAACCGCTATGGGCTACTTCATTTCTGCTTTTGCTTTACCTTTGTATGTGTGAGTGTTTGGGCGGGTGCTCATGCACACCCATACACATAAACCTGTAAATGATTGATTGAAATCTTTCCTCAGATACTGAGTTATACTACAGCATGGAAATCTAAAGAAAATACAGCATATGAACAAGAGCAAAGCTTTTTGAAGTCCTTGAGTTGTATTTGTTACTGTGATAGCAGAATTCTGTGCAAGTATATATGCCATGTGCAAACACACACAAAGATGTGTGTGTGTATATATATATTTATGGGTAAATATGTGTATAGCAGAGACTTGCAGCAGTTTTGCCCTCTCAGAAGCATGTGCCGCTTCTGACTGAAATTAGCCCTGAGTGCTCAGGACAGATTCTGGCCTGTTGACTGGCCTTATCCATCATTAGTAGTAACTATGGCCCAAGGGTAAAAATAGCTCTTGAGTCTCTAGCATAGTGCCCAGAGCTTAATGGTATTGCCCTCCAAGGCAGATGGTATTTGTTTTGCTGTCTCTCTGGTGGTTTCAATTAATGACTTATTACCTTCCTTCCTATCCCCCCCAAAAAAAGATTATTTCAATTAGGTTCAGTTTGTTAAATAATAGACCATCAATATTACATGGGTAAGGAGATAAATGAACATGTTTCTTGAGCAGGCATTTCATGTTTGGTAGGGTAACCTACCAGTCCTTTGCAGAGAAGTGGCTGCTTGGAGGAATGAGTGGGAAGACATGTGATATGATGTGGCTGGACATCTGATATGGATGACGTCCCTGCATACATGGAGAGTTGCCATCCACCATCAATTTGGAGGGCAATCTAAGCGCAATGAGTTCTTGTCATGTGACATATTTTAAAGAAAGCAGCTTACTTTAAAATCTGGAAGATAAATACCACATACATGGGCACACTCTTTGGCAGACACACCTAGTGTAGTGCATATATGTCATATTTTGCATTGTGCCTATAAATAGTATTTACAGATACCTCCGGACTGCCTTCGTTGACCCCCTCCTCCTCCACCGCTCCCATTCACATAGTTGGCTAAGCTCAGTGCTGACAGACATTAAGCACCGTCATTTGATCAGAAGAACAAAAGCCAACAGACGTGGATTCTCACCACTCTAATTTTGCAGGGAATATCCATATCTTCATATTTAAACATTCCTGGAAGAGATCGTGTTTTCTCAAAATGATCTCCATAAACTCCTACCACACAAGATGGTGTCACTGGCACTAATTTCTGAAAGACTTGCTTGTTGGGAATGGAAGTCCTACAGAAACAATTCACGGCATTTCCGCTTGCCTGGATCCAGAGTAAATCCCTGTTACACCATCAACCCAAGCCTATCCCCAACTGAGAACTTAAGAAAGGCTCTTAGGAATGAGAATAATTATTTTATTAAATAATCTTATGATCCTTTGCAAGTTACGAATGCAATCTGAACAGTAAAATGGGATAAGATTCATCTCTTCTAACTCTAAACACCTACAATTCAGGTATCTTGTCTAAACTAGTCATCTTAACTTCTTGCATAGTTGATTTGGAGATGTAGGCACTCTAAAGAGATTCCTTTTGTGCAAAGATGGAATAACTCAGACCATGCAGTGACTTATCTCTCTATACTAACCAGAGACAGACAAACATAGATGAGGCACTCTTAGACAGATAAAACATGGGGAATGAATCTTTCCATTCATCTGTGTGGGCCAATATTTTTTTTAGTGATATTAACATGAACCTTTAGCAATTCTCTCCCAACTGCATTTTTAAAAGACAACATTATAAAAATCAGACTGCAGAATCAAAATTATGGCACTTTGTTGAAAAAAAGGGCTATAAAAGCTTTATCGAACAGTAACATAATTTTTGCCACCTCAGGGATGAATATTTGGAAGCTGGAAAGAGATGATTTTTTTTTTTAATTTGGGAACGGTTTTAGAAGTCTTTTCTTTCTATTTTGTGATTTTTCTCTCAGATGGCAACTTGGCCTGTCAGTTTTGTGTCACTGCTTGTTTATGCCATAAATGTCATTTGGAATGACAACACTAGGAAAAGGTCAGGGCTATTACTGAACAAGCTTACCCCCTGGAGCCTAATACAGTCAAGACACTGTGATTCAACTGCTGGGAGTGGCTGGAGAGATGGCAGCAGGGAGAAATATTTAGGTATTTTTCAGTGCTGGTCCATGGAAATCATACCTTGGGGCTCAAAAAGGGACAAAGCCAAGAGCAGCCTTATACGTTTGGTTCAGGTAATGTATTCAGAAGAATTAACAGCAAGCTCCAGGATTTGAGGAGGCAAGCAGAGCTGTTTCTTTTTATTAGCACATGGATGCTAAATACTGCTCAGAGAACAAAGTTTGATCAATAAATCATACCCTAGCCGTTGTTCTGCATTGGCTTCTTCGCATGGACTGTTAGAAAAGGACCATATGTCTGCCTTTTTTCTTTCCCCCCAGAGTAAAATTCTTCAGTAAGTAGAAACACGAAGGAAAGGGGGAAAGCAGCTCTAGCTAAATACTATTCACCATCATCTGTGGCTTAGGTAAATAACCTTGCATGGAGGTAACTCCTGCTAAGGTAGTTAACTGTCTAAATAACAGAAAAAAGAAAAAAAAAAAAAAAACCACACAAAAAAACCAAACCAACCCAAATCTGTAGCAATCACACCAGTTGATCAAGAGCTACCTAAGCAAGAGGAATGGAGATGGGAGGTAATCCTTCCTTAGACCTCTTCAGATCAAAAATATTTGACTCGCCTGTGGCAAGGTCAGGTAAGAAACCATTTTTTGATACGCCATCAGATAGGTAAGATTTTTTTCTTTAATCAGCTGTTGTCAGGACTGTCAAACTTCCATATTGGACATCATCTTAACAGAGTCCCTAAGAACATCATTAAGCTTAGTCCAGTGAAATTATTCACATATTCAAGTTGAAAAACAAATGTCTCTACCATCCTTGGCGCTACAGGAAAACATAAAAGTTCTCTTTAGGAATGATCCTTGGAAAAGCCATGGAAATAATGACACTGAATATCTGCTGAAAGTTGTCCCAAAGCATGCTTACTAGCTTTCTTTGAAGTAGTAAAAAGAGAAAAACTAAAAAATAAGCAAGCAAACAATCTTCTCATCAAGGAATGATGAAAATGTGGAGTTATAAATACCCGACAAGCTACTTCTGCCTGTTTGGCCACTGAAATTCTCTTTGTTCCTGACAGTAGAGGAAAGTTATCAAGAAAAAAATGTAAAGCCAGGTTTGTATGCTCAAAAGCTTGTTTTTAAACTGAGTCTTTGGAACAGTTAGATCTTATCTTTCTCTTGAAACATTGGTTGATATAATAAATAATATTTTATATGAAATATATACTTTTGTTGCTGAACAAAAGCCAGGTGTAACAAAAAATGCTCTTTTCAGACTTTCAGAACTGTTTTAATTCTGCCCCCCTCCTTTTTGCTATTTTTTCTTTTTTAGACGAGAAAAAATCCCCCAGTGTTTGTCTTTAAACTGAGTTTTCATTCCTTTATCAGATGAAGTCTTGAAAAGATGCAAATTGGGCTATTGCAGCTATACTTGTATTTATTTATTTCGTTTCTATTTTACCAGTACTTATCTAGCAATCTTGGCACTTAATGTTCCATGAAAACAGTGCCAGAAATTCAGACTGATCCAGATCTACAAAACAAAATTCAAATTCACCATTATCAATACAAGATCCATAGCTACTGATAGACTTGCTCTATGATAAATGAGTGGGGGAAGAGAAAAAAAAAAAAACACCACAAAACAAAACAAAACATAGGGGACTGTGTTATAATTATTATTTATTATCACATGGTGAAAAACAGAAACATTGATGAGGCACATCCGATTGGTCCTATCTGTGGCTCAAAGTTCCTAGTTTATTTTTCATGGGACTTTCCAGTTCTTCATTCAGCAACAATTCCTTCTTTTTCAATAAAGACACGCACATTCTTTAGGAGGAAGAGTCTTTCTAGACATTTATCTGCAACCATTTGCCGAACTTGGAGAGCCCTGCAGCCCTTAATGAGAAAGAAATACCAAGTCACAGCTGGGGATTAAAGTCAGACCTTGCAGCTAACTTGCATGTGCTGTACCAGCCCAGCTACGAGGCATGCCATACTATGCCATAAGTGCTCTTGCTGTACTTGAACCCCCTGGGTTTGCTCCCCAGCAGTCTAACTAAATTAAGAATGGAGTCAAATGCTGCTGTTGGTCTTATCAGAACAGATCTGAGTCCAAAATGATGAAAACATAAGGAATCAGGATCACGATATTTTCCCTCAGTGCTCTTGTCATAAACAATTGCTCCAACAGAAAGAACATCAAGGGTCTGTGCTCTTACTGTTAGATATTGAGATCCCCCCTTCAATTTGGGCTGCTTTTGGGAGCTGATGACTGCCTAAACTCTTCAAATGAAAAGCCAGCGTGGATTTGTGTAGTGGAGGCAGCTCAACAGAAGGTCTGAGAAACAGCCCTTTCTAGCGCAAATCTTCAGCGGACCACTGTCAAGAAGAATAGAAGGGAATTCTTGCACATTATGAGCAAAAGCATCTGTCCCTTCAATGTGGCAAGATGCAAAACCCCAGCAAACGTGTCTGTTTTGATAAAAAGCATGGAACAATAGTTACGCGTTACTGCAGGAGGTTGGGGGCTGTGGGAATCAACAACTGAGCTGTTCCATCTCAGCCAGCAGTTGCGAGACTTAATACATTCACGTGCCTTCCCCTTCCTACTGGTGTGCCCATAATTTCCATCTCTATGAAGCCAGGCATCAACAACAATAAAATTCATAGGGGTATATTTTGGAATGCTAAATGATGAATTTTGCATCCAGGCAAGCAGCTCTCCATTAGAGTAAGTGGGAACTGGAAAAGTAGGATATTAACTTAACAGTAGGTGTTGTCCTAAAGTGCTGGAGAGCTGATGCTTTTACAAGAAACTTTTACTCTGTGTGATCTCACAAAACAGAAATAGTAGGCAAGAAAGAGGAGATTTAAGCAGTTCACACAACCCTCCCAGTGCCTCAGTTTCTCCATTGAACAGAAGTCTGTGCATTATACTCCAGAATAGTCTCCAACGTTCCTTCAGGATATGCTTTTATCAGCCTCTGTATGCAGAAGCAACCTTTGAAACCAAGCTTAGGGCCAATTATCTACACAGACTCAGGCATCACAATAGCTATATGCAAACTATTGCCTTTGTTTCTTACAAAACTGCAGAGCAGAACAGCAAAGTATCTTAGGTATGGTGGTGGCCAACAATAAACAAAAAGACTGTAATCTCTGAAAACTAATATGGTATACAGGGGCTGCATAGCAAGATGAATGAAAAGCTGTGTGGTGTGTGGAGTGTTCGGAGGGATTTTTTTTGTTGTTGTTGTTTCAAAAGGAGTTTTTTTACCCCAGGCCAGAAGCCTTTGTGTCAGGGAGACTGTCTCATTTCTCTGCTCAAAGGCTGTCAGAGATGACTGAGATTTGAAAATGCTTTCTGATGTTGACGAGGTCAAGGGAGACAGAGCTGCCTACCATCAGTCCCTGCGTCAGTGGTGGGATGGGAGGACACGTGAGAGGGAGAATGGAAAAAAACAGAAAAGTGAAATTATTATCTCTGGAGAACCAGATAAAACAAAATAAATAGTATAAAATAAAATACGGGAGAAAGAAGAGGCACAGGTCAAACAGTCACACCAAAGTTTATAGCATTAGTATTCAGCTGGAATAAGGGAAAATATCTTGGTTCCCAACTGGGGATGTTCTGAAGAGAGGCAAATTGACTGGAGGCAAAAGATATATTAATATTACTCCACTTAATCAATACATAAAATCCTCCAATGTGTTTTTTGTACAAGCCTGCTCTGCAAAGTTAACACCTGCAGTGTTTTCTGATTTCATCTAGTTGTGCTTGCAATAGTTTCAAATCAGGACTGCCCAAACCAGCCAGGAATTGCATCGGTCCGTGGGAGTGGGCAGAATAAGTTGCCAAAGATTGCATCCATCTTGCCCAAAAGGAAGTGGGCCAAAGCAAGTGTCACCCTTAAAGATGGACAAAGAAGCAGCAGGAGGCTTCTTGGATCAATCCGGGACATTATATTTAACTGGTGACTTCTGAATTTCACAAAAGCACCTTGCATGTGGGATTTAGTTCTCTATGGGCCATGCTTCTACACAAGGATAACCAGCTGGGCTGATCTCAAACAAACTTACACATCTGCATCTTAAATCTGTTCAGAAGACCAAGCACTTCTATAAGGCAACACATGCAGCCAGCTTCAGAGTACTTGCACTGGTTTACAACATACCAGTACACATGGGTAGCAGTTTTTATTATTGTTTTCACAAAAACATCAGACAAAGACAAAAACGGATGCCATTATTTATAACTGGAGATTTATATTGGCCATATCTTAATTTTTAAGACTCTTATTTTAGCTAAAACTACTAACTTTCTGAAATCACAAGTCAGGTTTGAAAGTGTCTAAGGAAGCTTTTAAGAGGTCATAAACATCCATTTCAGACAACTCTGTCCAAGATATCTTTTTTTATTGTTTTATTAAAAAATAAGTACATTTGAGTTTCACCATTCCTTTTTTGGGTGTTGATGGCTGTGCTGGTGGTGGCTTTTGAACTTGGCAGTGTAACAAGTCACAGCAGTTTAGCCTAGAAAGTGAAAAAAAGCAACAAAACACAGCCAGTTCTGTAAGAAATACCCTTCTGCAGCGTATTGCTTCAGCATTTACTGGAAGTGAGGCAGTCAAAGGATTTCATATGTGCAGCAAAGTGAAGTAACTAATACAGTTAAAATTATTTGTGTTTGTTTCTCCACCATGTTTCCCTTACACCAGGCAAAGGTAGACTTGCTGATCCACGTGTGCTGGGCAGGAAGCACAGCTTCTCCTTCATGGCTCCTTGTATTTTGCCCAAAATCTTAGCTGTGTGAACTATTTATGGCTGTGGTACTACAAACATCCTCCTGTTCCATGAGTCCTCATTTTGCTGCAGCACCCAAATGCTGGTGCCCACTGTAGGATGAGGTCCTAGAGTCAGAGGGTGACTGTAATGCTATGCTGGGATAAGAGAATGCCATTCTAGAAAGCAATATGCTTCAAAGGATCCTACAGAGTGATAAAAGTCTTGCTTTACAACCCCTTCCTTGTCAGATGACCTAATGTTTAAGTGGCCTGCACGTGTGTGACAGGTAACTGTTTTGTCTTATGTATGGGAAGAAAGACATGGGAGAAGGCATGTAAAATGAGTCCATATGTACCTATTAACACTGCCTAGTCAGCCATAAGGAGCACCGAGGAGGATGACAGGACATCTGGCAACGCTGTATTGCTGCAACGCATCCCAGTAGCCGTGCATGTCGGAAGAGAGGGCGTAGCAGGGAGCAGGGACTCGACTGCACATGCCTGCATTCACAGCTCCGCACTGCAAATCGCACCCCACCAAAGCCAGTTTGAGACATTTTCTACTCCCAGACCCCATTGATAGACACTCTGCAGTCTCTCCTTTCCCCAAAGATTAGTATCCCCTTAACTGTGTTGAATCAGCTGTTTGCAGGGTTGATATCTAACGCTGAATCAGTGAAATAATCTGGTTTTAAATAATGCTTTCCTCTAAAGACTTTTTAATTTTTTTTTTTTTTTTTTGGCTTGTGTTTTTGGTTTTAAGTTGGACTGTTTCATAGATCTGGTTTGATGGCAAGCCAAACACAGTCCTGAACCAGTACAGCTGAGTGAGAGCCAATCTTTAGTGGTCATAGCAGTTTTGCTTTGGGTAAGGAAGGAGGATCCCTCTCAAACTCTGCCTATGCAGATGATGCAGAGCCACAATTGCTTCTGTATTAATAAATGTGGAGAGCAATTAGTTCTGTATTAACAAATTAAATAGTGCCAAGCCCATTTAACACTAGAGCTAGGTGGCACAGGGGTCTATGTCCATGCTGTTAAACTGTCTGGACCTCCAAAGGGGATAACTGCATCCAAAACCACCTCTTGGGAATGGTCTCTGGACCACTACCAAGTCCCAAACTGAGTCAGGATGTCATTCAGGGCAATGCTGGCTGGACCACACAAGGACAACTACAATGTTTAGCCATGGCCCGTAACTATTTAATTCGCTATTATATACACAGTCATAGAGTTTAAATTTTCATTCTCTAATTTTAAATTATCTCTAATTGTAATCCCAGCCCATATTATTGTGGATTTTCTTGCTTTCCACAGCAATCCAGTCTGAGATCCTGAACCTGGCTACTCATTCCTATCTTCGTCATAGTATCATCTACTCTCCTCCCTACCACACATTCTGCCATCAAAATTATTTGTAGTGTTTTGTTGTAAACTGTATCAATGAAATCACAGCAAGGGAAATAAAGACAGCGGGACATGGCATTAGTCATTTACTTGTATTAATTTATTTATTAAAAGCGAAGGCACCATATATTAAATCTCAAGGTGGTTTCCTGATCATTATTTTATCCTAACAGTAGGTAGGGAACGCTAATAATCTAGTGTATGACCCAAACTGAGGCAAATGTGGAAACGGATATGCATCTTTCATTGTCACCAAGGAAACAAGAAGCAAAGACAGTTTCACCTGCTGAGCACTCACCCCTATGCCTTTAGTTCACTCGGAGTTAGCAACCTGGCACTCTCATCAGACATGGGTGAAGTAGAAGGTATAAAAATAGCAGAAGAGAGGAAAACTATTAAAAAAAAAAAAACAAACAGGGAGAAAATAAGAAATAGTTTATTCTTTTCCATCTACTCACATAGTTGCAGT
>NC_141466.1:68341714-68393911 GCF_009769465.1 Tauraco erythrolophus | reverse complement strand
GGGTGTTCAAAATATGGCAGAACTCAAACCTTTGTCTCTGGAGAAAGCATGGTCTATTCAATGATCATTGAATAGAGTTATTAGCCCAAAGTTACACAGAGGTTGTTTTACTCGTACTTCTGTCTCTAGTCTACTGCAAAACCAGCCACACTAATTAATCTATGTGCCTCATTTTCCCCAGCTGGGAAAAGCAGAGTGCCTATGAACTTACTGGGGAAGAGCTAACTGGTGTATTCTTCTCATACAGTGAGGTTTTTTTGCCTCTGGTGTGCATTCTTCGGAAAGAAGACACGGTCTTTTGTTCTCTCTACCCACTCTTGCGACGGGTTTCACAGTTCTCCCCGACAGAAGACCACAGCAACACAGGCCTTCATGGAGCTGCCATGAACTCTGTGAACCACAATCTGTCTCTTCTGTTCCTCCTTCTGCTTGCAAAAATTTCCATGTTCCCTCCAACTAGCTGCACACCGACTTGTTTCTTCTTAGCATCTTCTCCAATGTCTCTTAATCTCTTTTTGTAAGACAGAATTGTTTTTTTTTCTTTTCCACCTGTTTTTCTGCCCATTCTTTCCACAGTTCTCTATTCAGAAAACTTGTTTTTCAACTCATCTTCCAACAAAGAAACTCTTCTTTTGCCTTATTATCTTACTTTTACAGGCATCTGCCCAGCCTCTTGCACTCTGCTGGATTAGTGGTTATCAAAACATTCTGAATTACCCACAGATCTTTTTGTCTCTTCCACCATGCCCTGTCCAATTCATCTCTGCATCCAGTAGCATCTTTCTGCTCAGACCTTCTCAGCTATGAACTCTATGGATAAATACTCCCTACTTTAAAACCTTGTGTCAATATGCGTACAGGGAGACAACATATCCTACAGCTTCTGCTTACAGGTCTCTCTTGTCACTGACTATGTGTTAGTTTGGGTCAGGGTTGTATCATCAGCTGTCATCAATTTATCTTCCTTGTCCTAAATTTAAGATGTGAAGCATGACAGTTTTCCTCAAATTTCTTTCAGTTTTAAGTGGGACCCTCCTTTTTCCCCTTGCCATGATCCTCAGCTTACGAACTGCTCTAGTCAAAAGCTCTTTTCATATTTGGTCCAGCTTAGCCTGGTCCCCTGTTAGGACTGTAGATGTGATGCTAGTTATCTGCCATTTGACAGTCTAATTAATGTGTTCAGCTGAGCAGGAGACATGAACACATCCCTGCAATACAAGGATACACATCATAGAGAAGCAAGACATATGGGTCTTCCAGGTTGATTCTCCCAACTCCATTTTTTCGCCATCTTTCTACAGACAATATATGTACATTTCCAAGCTTTGGCTTGCAGAGAGCATTGTATATGCTCTCCTCCTTAACAAAATGAGTTCCCAGATGAAATACCAACTCCAAACTCCCAGAAGCCTCTGAGATCTTCTCACTCTTGTCCCACTGTGAGCCCAAGGTGTACATGTTGGGTGCTCTCCTGGTAGTGGACTAGCAGGCGCCTCTGCTCTGCTTGTCCCATCACACAGATAAAAAGCTTCTGTTTCCCTTCTGGAAGACTCCAAGATGAAGCCTTGATAAGAAGGAATGAAATCGCTTCCCCTGTTTGTTTACATAAGCAGCGCTCATCTTTGTCTCCTTCATTCTCACCTCCTTTCTACAGCTGTGCTGGAAGTGATCCAAGCTGTTTTGGCTGACCCTGGCTCCTAGAGCCACAGCTAGCTTCTGACTCACCCCATTGCAACCCTCTCCCTGCATATTCTCAAGCCACAGCCAGCCTTTTTGCAAGAAGATATGCCACCTGTAGCTACTACCATATCCTCACACATCCCTGCTCCTCTCACTGGGGCCTCCTCTCCTCAAAGATGTTCCTGCATGCTTGATTTGGTAAAGAGGTCCTTCTCCCTGCTCCATGCTTTCAGACCTGGACCCATGTTTTATTGTTTTGACATATACCATTACAGGTACCAGCAGGGAAGATAACGGAGGAGAAAAGGTTTGTTCCATGACGAATGGACTATAGCAGTGCGCTGGCATTACTCTTCATATATCATACTCTCTTGTCAAAGTACTATTCAACAGAAACCTGGATTTCATCACAGCTCACAAGGGAGCTATGACTTGCAGCCAGGTTTGCTGCAGTGTCACAGACGTTTCAGAAGAAATGGAGTAATCTCTTTCAGTGACTTTGAGACAGCAGAATATGCCAGGTTTGTCTTTAGTTTTCAGTGAGAGATTACAAAACTAAGAATATGAGCCAAATCTTTGGGGTAGAATTGGACACACAACCTGTGCCAACACTATAAAATACGGGAAGAATATGCCCAGCCAAAGCTTCACATGCAAGGTATTTACTTGAGTTCCTTCCTTTAATTTGTTATAGGAACATAAGGACAAAAATCTCTTGTACATAGTCAGACCCAAAGCCCATCTAGCCCTTTTCTCTGTCTTTTCTGTGAGGAACAGTAGAAGAACAAGGTGATCAGTCAGTACTACCTCGTCTGCATACTCAAGGCCCGTAACATGCTTGCCTCAATCACTTTCTCGGCTTGATTCTGCTAATGTATAATGTGCAAAAGTAGATTTCAGCTCTGCATTAAACTACTTCTCTCCCAACTTGAGATAGAAAGTCACAAAGCTGATTTGGGCAAGAAGTTAGTTATTATGGAAAAAGAGATGCTAGAGTGACTCCTGGCACTCAGGTTTAAGCCAGCCATATGATCTGAGTCAAATTTTGGAGTTGCCCATCTGTGCTGGAGCCTGGAACTGTTGTTTGTACTTAAGTGCCTTGTAGAGTTTTTGCAAGAAGTTTTTACGTGTTGTGTTTTTTTCCTTAACCTCCTGCCCAGGGATAGTAGAAGGTCCAAAACACTGGTCCTAACATCTTTTTTATCTTTTTTTTCTTTTTTTTTTTTCCTCCCTTCTTTCTTTTTTCTCTTCATTTTTTCTTCTCATTTTTTTTTTTTTCTTTTCTTCTTTTCTTTTCTTTTCTTTCTTTTTCTTTTTTTCTTTTCTTTTTCTTTTTTTTCTTTTTCTTTTTCTTGTTTTTCTTTTCTATCTTCTTCCTCCTCCTTTTCTCTTCTTATTTCTTTTCCAACAGAAGAAATGTTGTGGCTCAGATAGTTTTTAAAATGTACGGATCCCAAATACAGATCAGGAAAGCCTAGAATCCAAACCTCTCAGTTTTTGTCTGAATTCTAATATCATTCGCTTTGTGCTTATTGTATGATAAATGAACCTTCATCCTAAGCGTAGGATGTGTCCTGGTTAATATGGTATCCCTTTGGCCTTGGCAATTTTACTTTCTGGTTATTATCAGAGCTATTATGGTTGCATAGGTTGATTAAAACATAAAAGCAGTCACTGCCCTGAGATACCCATTTTATTTTTAGCTCAAACGAGACACAATAGCCTTCCATGGCTTCTGTGTGGCTTCTGTAGATTCCTCTCATGGTTCAGGCCTCCAGGGGCCAGGACAGCCAACTCAACCATCACTGGGACATTACTTTGCATCTCAACATTTTAGGAGCTCTATGAATTTCTTTCCAAATCTTTAAATGACGAAGACATGCCAGGAACCTGACAAAGGGTTTCCTTACATTTTTCTCTTGAACAGAAATTCCTAAATGTTATCTTTGATTGGCAGCTATCATGCAGAAAGCTTGCCATTTTTCACTGTGGTTGAGCCACAGTTCTGTCTTCTGCAGTCCATTTTCTCTAAATGTAGAGCAGTGGTACAGCAGCACTGTGAAGAGGTTTCAAAACCTCTGTTTCTGTCTATGCCAGGGATCTAGGTAGAAACCCAGAAAAGTAGAAATTCCTCAAAAAAAAAGGAACATTTTAATGCATTTATATTTTTAAAAAATGTAATTTCCTTCAAAGTGAAATGCTTATTTGGTTCAACGGGCATTTAGTGGCCATTTTTGCACTGTGAGTAATGGCAGTGGTGCAGCAGCGATCACTGCTCTGCTTTTGAGTTCCAGTGGGAACAGGTAAAGTCAAAACTCTAGGCTTCAAGCTGAAGAGCAAAGAAGAAATCAGTTGAAGAGTGCATCTGTATGTCTTAGATATTTTTGTGTCTGAATCACTGGTTTTTATTTCATAAGAGTATGTAGATGACATGTAAATGTTATGTAAATTGGGTCCATAGTCCATTAAAGCGCAATATTATAATCACTAATACCCTATAGGCACGGACAGATCAACCAACCAGGTTTTATTTGATCTTTGTCAGAGGCAGTGAGCCCTTTTATGCAATATTTTGTGTACATGCCTTTATTGTGAAGATCATCGTTTCAAAATGTGCCCGTGTGGGATAAATGTTGATGCGCATTTCTGCAGCAAAGTTCAGCAAGTATATTACTTGCAAAGAGACATTTTACAGACTGACCAAAATGAAGGAATTCTGCCTTCCAGTGAGAATTTCTGTAATTGTGATCACCTGATCAGTAGACTTGAACAATCTCAAATCGCATACAACACTTAGCCTTCAACACCTGCTACTTTCACTAGCCAAAAAGAAAACAAGTGTACACAAAAAAGACTGGAGGGCTATTTGGCCCTTGCCTAGGAAAAATATATTCCTTACTAATTGGCACAACATTGTTAATAAATATTAACTGGTTTACACAGCCTTCCCGTTTACTTAATGAAATGGTAGTTGAGGGGTTAATGGGTTAATTGGGGAAAGGAAATGAATCTTCAAATGTGTCAAAATCTGATAAGTGATTTAGTCTGATTAATAATTTACATGGCAAGACAACATTTTTCTAGTTGCCATGTGCACTTTCAGAAGATAAAGGTATAAAAAATAAAAAGCCAAACCTAGGGAAATTCACAGTAAATGTAAAGCTCACACTTTTAAGAGATGGGGTAATTAATCACTTCAATAACATAGCAAGCATTGTGGATTCTTTACCACTAGAAATTTTTCAATCAAGACTGTTTTGTTTTAATTTATATATGAATTTGAGAAAACCAATGAACAGCTCTGACTACAGAAATCAAACTGTTTAATACTCTTTTTGGTATTCACACTGAACTA
This sequence comes from Tauraco erythrolophus, assembly GCF_009769465.1. Taxonomy (NCBI): domain Eukaryota; kingdom Metazoa; phylum Chordata; class Aves; order Musophagiformes; family Musophagidae; genus Tauraco; species Tauraco erythrolophus. Next base: position 68,388,876 of record NC_141466.1, on the reverse strand, counting down.
CACTGTTATTCATTCTTTCCAGTTCTCCATCGTCATCTGCTAAGTCTATCTGCTGACTTTGAACGATGTCACTTGGAAGAGTATAATACAGCTTTTTATCCTTAACCTTTTTTTTCCACATGAAGAGGATGTTGCATTTGTTCTTAAAGCAATTGTTAATGCTGTTTGTTAACATTCATAATGGAAGGTGCCATCCTACCCGTATCGGGGCTGAGGATGTGGAGTATGATTTTGAGGAAAGGATTTGCCTGACCTCGTAGTACTCATTCACCATTTATTCTCTGTTATTGATTGATCATCCTGCTACTATCTATCGGCACTTTCAGAGGGTAAGTCATCTCATTCTTGTTAAATATCTAAGACAGGCAGGACTAATTACTCCAGGACTTACCCATCTTTCTCCATTAGTTATAGATGAAGAGTATATAGCTAATCTAGACGAGACATACAGCTGACATATAGACAGAGAGCATAGAGGGTGAAGTTTTCCACCCTATCCACCATGGCATGACTGTGATGTAGCTGAAATCAATGGTAGGATTTCTATTAACCTCTTCCTCAGTCCTTCTAACGTGTTCACTTGGAATTAGGCTGGGTGTACAGTCACAATTTGGTGCTCCAGGTGCTGGACAATGCTCACATGCCATGGAAGGGGGAGAGAGCAAAGATTAATAAGAATGTGGAGCCCTATACACTGCAACCTCTTCCCAAGATTATTATAGAATTGTTCTTGTATAATCAATGGCACGTGTAAGGCGGTAAAGCATCTGGTAACCTTTTCTTGCATGCCTGTTCAAAAGTCATGAGCAATTGGATCTCCCATCAGTCTGAGGCTATGCTAAGTACTGGTAATACATGGTATTCCTACATTCAGTTCTGAAATATGTAAGATTCAAGCTCAGGAGCAGAGAATTGTTATGTTGTTCTTGGATATAATGACCATTATATGTGAACTAAAAATCAGACACAGAAGATTAGTAGTCTAGGGTGTCAGGAATAAGTGACATGATTAAATTAGAAAGGCACCACTAAATCAACCCATGCAAACCTGATCTTCTGCACAAAACAGACTAATCTCCCCACAGCCATGCTGGACTTTTATTGCATTTCATATTATCCACTGCATAATACAAAACTGCTATAAAGCTTACATACATTCATACAAGCAGATCCTATCTTTAAGTCTCTTTTAAAATAATTAACCTTTATATATATAACAAAATTTCTGAGCTGTATTCAAAATCATTAATTGTTTAGTTTCCATATTTCAGAGAAAAGCAAGAGAAGATAACTCCTGAACAATTTACTGTTATATAACTGATCCTGAAGCTTCTGTTAGATTTAATATTATCTTTCTCAGGCAGATTTGTAGTGTTAAAGAGTTTGGCTCTATTGAGCGCAACTGGTTTACTCCACCCCAAGATAGCCATGTCTTGTTGGAAGTAGCAATCCTTTTATGTATCCTTAAACAATGAGATAGGAGGGGCACAAATGATAAAGAATTCACTGTTAATAGTTGCTAAAAATTTTGGAGGCACAAGTTCTTCCAGTAGTTAAAACAACGAAAGTGGATTTGTATTGGGAGATAAGAAATACATTTGTCTAAAGTCTTCCATTTTAAGGGATTCCAGCATGTCTGCTGTGAAGTATCTCCTTGGTTAAAGGATTATCTGGTATTTTGTTTGTCTGAATGATAGAAGGACAGAAGATGCATTTCACTATCCTTAAACCATCCCTGACACCAGATGAATGTCAGTCTAGTCAGGAGAAACAGAACTGATAGGCATTCCCTTGCCTCCTTGAACAACTTACTCTATTGGAAATGACATTTACCCCTCACGAATGGGTCTTGTACAGAGGCTTTTGTACCAGAGACATGACACAAACTTCTTTCGAGCTCTCCACAGGGAATCTCTCACGTACATGAGAATGTTTCACCTTGCAAAGACTTCCTACAGTCCTGATTCAGTAAAGAAACTCAGATGCTCAACTTAAAAGATGTGTATTATATCAGTATCAATTCCTCAAAGTGAGGAAAATATTTATACATATATATCTTCCAGACGTGTCTTGTCTCACCATATGATGCGATTTAGCTTGGAGGTGCCTAAACTGACTTTATACAGATTTTCACAGGAAAAAATACACCTGAATTTTGTGTTAGTAATGGTGAGAGCAAATTTTAAAGTAGTTACAATCCTTGACATATAGGACATTTAAGACAGCAGTCAATGAATTTGTTACTTGTTTTCTTGTTTAATTCGTTTCTTGCCTGCCTACTCTTTTATCTGTCATGTTTTGTTTTCTGTCTGTCTGTCTATCCATCTATCTATCTATCTATCTATCTATCTATCTATCTATCTATATATCTATTAGCTTCAAAACTAATTATGAAGTACAGCTGAAAACTCATAATTCTCATTCAAGGCTTTGTATATCTAAAGGAGAACCTAAGTGTTAGCTTAATACTTATTCCTGTTGCACAAAATTTAAAAAACTTTTCTTCCATTCTATAGACTTTGATTATGTGCCCTTGTCGGACACGTGAGGTCACTGATGTGTCAAAGGATCTTTGTCAGTCATTGAAATGAGAACTAATTTGACCTAATCTAAGCTGACAAGACAAAATGGTTCATTGGTAAAACAAGCCAGTTCCAGAAACTGGTGCTAAAGAAGAGTACAGGAGAAAAAAAATGTGGGTTTACTCTCCAGTTCTGGTTTTGAAAACCGGATTTCTAATAGGATTCAGCATAATGTATGCAGCCAGAGCTATTAGTGGGAAGAATGCGTGATAACATATTTATTACATTCTATTTATACCTTTCATACAGTTTGTTGTAGCTTGTTTTTTGCAATGCTATACATTTAATTTAACTGTAATAAAATTATCATTATGATTAGTGATATCAATGTAGAATTCAGGAGGCATTAACATTGTGACCAGGAAATTAGTCTTAAAAATCTATATTCCAGCAAATTTTATTCTATCAGGACAGAAAATTACTTGTGTGGATAACATAAACCACCAATACTGATCCTGACTGTGTCAGAAAAAATAGTATTTATTTTCTTAGAAAGGATAAGGCTTTTTTTTTCTTCAGCGGTGTTCGAGCTTGAGCTAAACTTTCTGAGCAGGACATTGTGCTCTCTGCAGCTAGTCCCAGCTATTCTGCCTGTGTGAGTAAAGCTAGATACGAACTTTAGTGCTGTGGGATTAAGGCCAGGGAAGACAAGCGGTATAAGGAAGATTAATGGAAATTTGTATGCTATAAAAATTAATCACTTATAATTAAAGATCTTCTATCTCCTGCTACCTCTCAATTTTGTTGATATGATAGTGTCATAACTGATATATTCAGCTCATGTATAATCTCTTAGTAGCTAAATTGAGATATTCTATTTCTGCACAGTCCCAGCGTGAATTGAACCCAGCAGTTTTCAAATACATGTGCACATTTCTTATATGTGGCTCTGATTTATAAGAAGGAAAGGAAAAAGGCAAAGATAAAATAATATTAAACATTAGCACCTAATATTTAGCAAGCAGCTGCCTTTCCCAAGGATCCTGTAAAGCTTTACGAATGTGACATCTCTTAAGCATTTGCTTCACCCATCAGTGAAATGCAGTCACCTAAGGCTGCTTGGACTGCTCTGAACATTTTCCCTTTAAACAGCTTTGAATGGAAATTGGGTCTTTGTTCAAAGTGAGAATGTTTATGGAAAATATTCATCTCGTTGAATAAAAAAAAAAAGTTTCTTTCCACTGTCAAAACAAGCTTGTTTGTTGTTTATGTTTTGTTGGTTTTGCTTTGTTTTGTTTTGTTTCCTATCTAAAAACAGACAACACTTGAGAGTACACTTAGAGGTAAAAATCCTTCTTAAAAAATTTACCAGGAGAAAACAACAGCTTTTTGTTAATTGCTGATACCTCAATATTAATTACAGACACCGATCTGATACCTTGATCTGCAAGGCAAACTATGATGCACCTCTGCAAAAGGACATTTTAAGCACCAAAATACTGAGTACTTTACCTTTCCTACTCCTGTAAGAGAAATCATAGGATCTTCAAGTGTTCAGGACTAAACTCAATAATGGAAAAGTATTAAAAATAATTCAATAATTGAAATAATTCAATAATTCAATAATTGAAAAGTATCGTGAAGTGGGAGAGCAAACATATAAAGTCTAAAGTGGTAAATAGTTTAGTTAGGGCTGGACAAGCAGTGGATTTTTGCAGTTTGCTGATATATGTATAAAGGATATTGTCTGAGGGAAATAATGTACTGACAAAATAAAAAGCTAAGGTGATCTTTATGTTGAGTTGAACAAACTGAATTTTTCAACTAAAATAAGCAGCCTTTAATTTCATTTCTTACCAATTGTATTGATTTTAAACTTGTGAAAAGTAAATGAAATATTATTTTAAATAGAAAGTTCTTCTAAATGGAAAATTAAAAGCTTATATATTTTCAGTGTGTAGTTTTCTGCCTATTGTGAATAAACAAAGAAAAAACAAACGTATGAAATATTTCCTTATTCACTGAGAGTCTTAAGGTTTTCTAAGTTTTGATGAAAAACTTTCCTCCAAATCCACTTCCGAAAATCCTAAGAAAAGATGTCTTGTTGTATCTCATATAGAGAGACCATCCTAAGACTGTTTGATGTTTGAACCTAAAATGACTTACCTTTCCTCAGAACTTAAACTAATACTGCAATTTCTTTGAAGTGCTGCTGTTTTTCTGGCATCTTGGCCTAAAACAGAAAGGTCAGGAAAGTAGCATTAAATGCTAAGAACCAACCTACTTGTTACACTGGAATAGGAGAAGTTTCAGGGAGTTCCTGTGTATGAATTTCTCTTTTTTGTTAAGGTTCTAGTGATTGTGATTAAAAAGATAAAAGAATGCCCTCTGATATTGGCAAAGGAGGATTGGGGCAAATAGAAAACTATATCAATGTGTTTCCCTTTTCCTGATTCAAGTGGCACAGTGCAAAAATCTATCTGTTTTCCCAATGTGCATAAATGCATGAATTTGTATGTATGTATTTACAGTTTTATGTGAGATGCACTCTTCTCCAGGCAGACTCCTGTATTATGCATCAGATCCATTCTTCTTACTGTTTTATGGTGTGTAATTTCCCGTTACAGTACAAGTCAGATTGCAATAGTGATATATTTAATAAAAAATTAGATACACTTCTACTGCCTTTTTTTTCCCCTCCTTCATCTATCTGGGATACTGACCACATAAAGTCAGTGTTTAAAATAAACGACTCAAATCACTCCTGAATAAGTAAGATACTCTGCATGCTATGAGTTCTGTCTCAGTCATGAAGAATGAAGATGTTTTGTAAAGTGCTAATGCCTGCCACACTCTTGAGTTATGGGTCACAAAAGAAGCAGAACACCCCTAGGGACACAAGCTATCCCACACGTAATATATTTTCCAAAAGTGCAATGTGCTCATAATTTCTGGATGTCTGTAAACTCAGAGTTATTACTACTGCCATAGTTTGATTCAGGATTTCTATCCAAACTCATAACATTTCTATGAAATACCTCTCTCTCTCCCCACCCTCTACCCCTCCATAATTAGTGTACAGGTTAAAAGGTCAATCAAACAAATAAACCAGCAAAGTATGAATCCCGTCCAACCCTATAAAACCAGTGCTCTTGAGCCACTTTTCTTCTAGGGTTGAGTGAAAATGGACACCTCCTGTCATGCTCTGAAGATAAAAACCTTGGGTTATTTGAGATCCAAGCCTGGGAATGCAGATGCTGAAACTGGTGGTTTCACATGTACTGATGTCTACTGCCTTCCATCTCCTACCCACCACATCCACTTTTTTTCATGAAGAGTCCAGCCTCAATCCACTGTGCAGTCAAGCAGTCTTTTGAAGTCGTGTATATTCAAATTCATATATAAGACTAATAGATAATCTCAAACTAATTGTGATTCTCTGGTCAGTAAGTGCTGTCTTCTGTCTCAAAGTTGATCAGTATCACTGATTGAATAACTTCTTCAACTAATTCCTATCATAGGGCAAATGCCTCATGTGCCTTTATGTTCGAACCTCAAACCCAGAGAGAGGATGCCACCAGAATTAGGGTGGACAAAGAACTAGCTGAGACACAAGGACTGGACATGACCCAGACCAACCTGAACTGGTTAGAATGGCTTTGATGGTTGTTTGGACCATATGATATCCAGAAGTTACTTTTGATTGAAATTATCATTAATTTATGATTGATATTCTGCCTGTGTTACTTTAAGCTGATAGCACAACTTTCTGTTTTAATCCGTATTGGTTTGTGTCTAACAGCAAAAACAAGCAAAACAAACACTCTCAGGTAAGAACTTATTACAGAAACCTCTGAGGTGGGAACAGGAGAACTGCTAGAGAAAAGATTAAGAAAGGCCCAAAGGACATGAGACCAGAGGCCAAAAGAAGTTCAGTTAAGCTAAGAAAGTAGCAGGGGCCCAGAGTTGAAAGAAGCTTGATGTCTTTTCTAAGCCAGAGGATTTTGATTGTCTCACAGAACATGACAACCTGGTCTTAAATAGTGTTATAATGATACGTATGACTGCTCTGATGAGATTGGGATCTGTATGAGTTGACAATTATACACAATCATGCTGTATAGTCGTGAATGGGTCTTTATGTGACAGTGAATATACAACCATGTCTGCACTAGGAAGTAAAAAAAATGTTAATATGTAAACATGGGAAAAGGATCTTGATCATTCTCGTTGTTAAATTTTTATGGTGCCTGTTCTGCTTTTGGCCCATCCTGGTGACTTTCTTCTAAGCCATTCCTGGGCATTATTTGCGAATTAACACAAGAAAGGGACTCTTTCAGTAGATGTATTTATGTGATCATTTCTTTTGGAGGTTAAGAGAAATTAATAATCTATGTGGCTGAGAGATAGCAGATGTATTCAGGACAAAAGAACCGGTCCTGGCACTAGTCAACTTATTAGTTAGCTTGCCATTAAAATATCCAATCCATTTCATTGACTTTCAGAGAGGAACATGGACCAAGATCCAGGAATGGAGATCTGATTTCAGTGTCTGTTTTTTCCTCTGTAATCTTTTAGAAAGTGCTTTATGCAATAGCAACAGCATAAAGACATGGCTGTGCTTAGATATGAATTGTATTTTAACTCCTTTTATAGCTACTACCTCGATCACCGGCCACTAGGATTAATAGTATTGAAAGTTAAATAGGAAACTTTACTTTTAAAAGCAATAACCACTGTTACCAGTGGGAATGTTTCTGGGTTGTGGGAACTAATATCAAAGGACAGTTGCCTCATTCAGGTAGAAAAAGTAAAGGAAGGGAGGTGAAGTTAGGCAAACGGTCCAAACTATTCATCTTAGACTATAACCAAGGATGGAGACAGGTACCTCCAGAAGGTGATACCCCTTCTGGTCTCCAGTTCCCTGTCCAGAAGCACAAAGCCTCCCATAGCCCCATCCTATAGTTGCCAGCAGATGTTCTAAAGCATCTAAACAGTTGCTGATCATACAGAAAGACCATAATTACTCTCTATATAACTAACATTTCCATTTCTAAAGGTGAAATGAATCTCACCCTCTCTGGCTTCGATGAGTGGGGTACATTATAACCATTCATTGATGCCAACGGAAGATAAAATAATTTAAGGAATCTTTTCAAGACAGAGAAATATGCACTTCAGCAGTGTCTGGGAAACCAAATCTGTAATGCATATGGGACAAGGAGATCAGATCATTTATATGAGTCTGCTTAGCTGTTATCAAGCTCTTCAGGTACATCTGTAATGGACTGGAATAAACGAAGCTATGTTTAGATGGAGCTAGTACTTTTTGAAGTAAATGACCCAATCCATTCGGATAGGTCAGAGGTAGACAAGCAAAGGCTTCTCATCCACCTAGCTCATATCTATAGTAACGCTGTTCTGTCTATTTATGTGTGCCAAACACTCTTCCTCCTGCCTGAGTGTATGGTACAAAGACCAGCTTGAGTCCATGGTGGGATTCCCTTCTCCATTCAGCGTGGCCACATCTGTCTTGCTCCCTGAGAACCAGTGGGGCAGGCGTTTTTCCCTGGATGATGCTGGCATTGTTCAGCATTGCTCCTTCCTTCTGTCACCTCTTCATCTCACAGACACTGTGCCCATACTTTTAGACTGTCTCTTAGTGCAATTTTGCTTTTCCCAGGGAAAGAAACGAGGTGCTGTGCAGAGCTCATGTCAGGAAGGAGCTTCTAGCTGAAAGCTGGCCCTCCGAACCACTAAACATAGGGTATGAGTTTCATTGAAAAACACTCTTCAGGTACAGCGATTTGTGACAATATCAGAGCAGGATTGTTGTCAGCTGCCTGTTATTCTGTTGCACACTGAAGCTTCCCATGTGTATTCCCCCTAGCTAAGGTGTGGGACCCTGTCAAATACCAGATCCTTTTGTTGCATATCATCACATTAGCTAAGCTGTCACGAAAGTTGCCAGTATATATGTAGAACACAGAGATAATCCAATTAAACCTCCACTGACTTTTCACATTCCTCATGTGCAGCCTATATTTATTCACAGGTAAGGCGTTAGAGCATGGGTAGATTAATCAAACAATGTTTACGGAGTGGCAACCCAACAGAAAGCATGACATAAGAGGGAGAGAGTGAGTGATTAGCAGCTAAGCTTTAACCCACCATAACTGCTGTGATCCTAACCTTTAGGTGTCAATTTTAGTTGTAAGGATGACTGGAAAAAAAAAAAAAAGGCACTAAGGTAAAAGCTTTGCACTCCCCTGACCTGAAGTTTATGAATAATACAGGTTTCAGATTTTTTCCAGCGTCTGAAGAAGACCCCTAACACAGTTGTAAGGGTTTATACAATGAAAGCTAATATAAATAATAACTTTAGTGAGAAAAAAAAATAATATCTGGGAATTAAAACTAACAATATGCTCCTATTGAAATTTATGTAGTCACATAATGAAACAGATGGTAAATTTTACTGATAATATTTTCCCCTGGTGTAGAACACACAGTGGAAATCCAGCATGACAGATTGTATCCTAGGCTAAAACTGTATCAGACACAAAGTAATCATAAGATGCTATCATATAATTTGCACTGGGGCCAGTCTGAATCTTGTAAGCATTCTTTGTTCAGCTGCATTGAGTTGTTTTTCAACTGAGTTTTCCTTCTGTACTGTAACTCTTGTGGGTTTTTTCTGTTATAATGCTTCTTTTCACTAATTTCAACAACGATCCCTCCCAATAATTAACTTTTATTGTTGCTGTTATATAACACATAACAATATTACTGATTATAATATTACCGGTCCCATCCAGTGAATGAATTCAGCCTGATCTGCAGCACTTGGTGAGGTCTAATATGGAGGTTTAAGTCACCATCAAATGTACAGAGTTAGATATAAGATTCATTTCTGCTGCTTTAAACATTTAGGCAAATTAGACTCTCTAATTAGGCTCCTACTATTGAAAGGTAAAAGAAATATTTCTCTAGAGACTGTTTTACCTATCCCTTTTAGAAATTTATTTTAGGATGAGCAAACAACCCCATAAGGATGTTCATCTCATCTCCAGAAGACTGACTTAAGTGAAATATCTAACATTTTAATTGCTAAAGTTAGAGAGGATTAATCCATTCTGTTGTGGCAATTGGTGGGGATTTTTTACACGTGAAGGCCGGAAAGAGCATCTACACTGATCAGCTACACAGAGAACAGAGTTATGATACATCCAGAGGGACCTTGACAGGCTGGAGAGGTGGGCCTGTGAGAACCTCATGAAGTTCAACAAGGCCAAGTGCAAGGTCCTGCACGTGGGTCGGGGCAATCCCAAGCACAAGTACAGGCTGGGTGGAGAATGGATTGAGAGCAGCCCTGAGGAAAAGGACTTGGGAGTGCTGGTGGATGAGAAGCTCAACATGAGCGGCAATGTGCGCTGGCAGCCCAGAAAGCCAACTGTATCCTGGGCTGCATCAAAAGAAGTGTGGCCAGCAGGTCAAGGGAGGGGATTCTGCCCTCTACTCAGCTCTCGTGAGACCCCATCTGGAATACTGCGTTCAGCTCTGGAGTCCCCAAAACAAGAGGACGTGGAGCTGCTGGAGTGAGTCCAGGGGAGGGCCACAAAGATGATCCAAGGGCTGGAGCACCTCTCCTATGAAACAGATTTAGAGAGTTGGGGGTTGTTCAGCCTGGAGAAGAGAAAGCTCTGGGGTCATCTTATTGCAGCCTTCCAGTACTTAAAGGGGGCCTACAGGAAAGTTGGAGAGGTTTTTTTTGCAAGGATATAGTGATAAGACAAGGGGCAATGGCTTTAAACTGAAGAGGGGAGATTTAGATTAGATATAAGGCAGAAATTTTTCACTCTGAGGGTGGTGAGGCAGTGGAACAGGTTGCCCAGAGAAGTTGTAGATGCCCCATCCCTGAAGTGTTCAAGGCCAGGTGGATGAGGCTTTGGGCAACCTGGTGTAGTGGAGGGTTTCCCTGCCCATGGCAGATGGGTTGTAACTAGATGATCTTTGTGGTCCCTTCCAGCCCAAACCATTCTATGATTCTATGATTCTATACCAACTCTTTGAACTAGATGAAGTTTTTTGAACTATGTTAATCATAATCCTCAGGAATGGAGAATTAGTTAAGAGACCTGGAGCAAGTTCACGTGAGGGACCATATTTATGATTCATGGTGTAAAAGAGCATATTTCAGTGTCCTGGTTCGTGCTCAGGAGCTGTTTACTATTACAGGTGTAATCAGATAATCCAAATAAGCTCAGATTGGAGCTCTAAGCATCTTGTCATCACTAATTATATTGTGTCTGGCTTTCACAGACATGTTGAAATTGGTATCAACGTTTGTCATTCTGCAAAAAATGTATACATGGTTTTTAACTCATGTGATGTCCTTCTAATGCTGAATTCTCCTTAGTGGGTGTCAAGCAAAGTACACAGCTAGCCATTTTTTCCCATGAAACCCCCAAACCTTAAGTTAAGCTTGCTGCATACCTTTTCTCTTTATTATAGGTGAAGGATAGGAAAGAACTGATGGAAAGGAACTTTCCTCTGTACGAACCTTCAGAAAGAAATGTTTCTTTAAATATCAAAACATTTTCGAGCTGTAGTCTGTGCACAGTGAGCAAAGGTTCAGAAAATGTAAGGTCTATTCCCACGACTGCCATTGGCTTGCTGGGTCATTTTGGACAACAGCACTTTTTCTCCTCATGTTAAACCTGTGCTTTCATGGGTCTATAGACAAGTGATTAACTAATTTGTCTTGTACTTTATGGCCATGGATGTACATTAATTGTTTTCCTCTTATTCTGTCATATGACAACTGGATCAGAGTCAACCTGGAGAAGGGCTGGGTTTGAAATCAAATCTGTTCCTCCATCCATCTTTCACCTTGGCTGCTGAAGTAGTAGTGCTGGTCCAAAGGAGCTATCAGAGATTTGTAGCAGTGAGCAGGGGCAGGCATCCTGCACTTCAACTAGCTATACGTGATCAGGAAACTGCTGCCTTGGCTTCCTCTTAGAATTGTAGAATCATAGAATGGTTTGGGTTTGGAAGGGACCTTAAAAATCATCTGGTTCCAACCTTCCCCTAGAAAGTTGCCTCAAAGTTGCTCAAAGCCTCATCCAACCTGGCCTGAACACTTTCTGTAAAAGGAAGATACAGTGCAACATCTGAGCTCACAACCACCAGAGAAGAAAAGACCGCACAATGCAGGACAGGCTTTAGAATGTGCACAGTTTACTGCCCTCTCATGAATTCATGCTGGAGCCACCAGCTGAAGGCTTTAGAACCCTGCTTACCCTGTCCAGTGTGATCCCAGGCCTGCAGCATGTCCATGCAGTCATGATGGTGCCAACCTCAGTGCATTCGGTTCTTACAAGGCTAGCATTTACGGATACACCTTGGAATCTCTACCTTCATGCTCTCACTCCTTACAGCTCTGGGTTTAGCAGGAACTGAACAAGATGGATCTCTCTCTTTCCCAATCATACATGCAGCAAAGCCCATGAAAGCCTGAGGTACAACAGCCCACCAGTAGGATCAGGCCACTGCCTGAAAGTGTTTTTCCTCGGATATTTTTGCTCAGCAAGTGGTATTGCAAGTCCCTCTTTGCACAAATGCCGCCTGCTATTCTGCACATTCTTGGCACTCATTGTAACGAGTTGGAGTCATAACAGGGTAAGCTGTGAAATTGCAAGCAATAATAGCAAGAATACAGAAACTCAGTCTATTTGTAATGTCCTCATACTTACTTCCTTTGTTCAATGGGGCTGTTAATTTAAAGAAAAGAAATTAAACTGCAAGAGCTACAGCAGGCTGAAACAATTTTAAAAGGCTGAAGATAGAATGACAACACAATAATAATGACAGTGCAATAATGTTCATTTATAAGATGGCTTTCATTCAAAGCTCTCAGAGTGCTTAACAAACTTTGTAGGCAGAGAACAAACTGAAGGCCACTTTTGGGGCTAAGGTAGAGGTGAGTTGTTGTGGATTCCTAGATATTTTGCAATGTTGACTTCTTTACGGCTTAAAGACTGCTGGATGTTGTGAAATCAAGAGGCTGATTGAACATGGTGACAAAAATAATATGATTTTAGGACCTGGGAAAGAAGGCCAAATCTTTTACAGATGGACATTACTAATTCATAGAGGGCTGAGGGCTCTGTGATTTGGCAGAAAAAGGCTACCCAAAATCCCATGTCCTGGAGTTGGATCTAGATGATTTCAGACTGGAAACAACAGCAAAACACTTCGCAGTGACAGTAATTAACTATCAAATCAACTCGCCAGGAATATGAGTGGACCGTCTGCTGCTTGAAGCACTTAAATCCGAACTATATGCAGCTTGAAAAGGTATAGTGTACACCAGAAAAGTTATGGGCCAGATATAAGAATAAATTATAAAGCCTATCTTCAGGAGAGGCTCAACCAAGATGATTGTAATGGTCCCTTCTGGCCTTGAAAATCTATGAATATATGAATCTAGTTATTTATTTATTTCCAAAGGCTGGGGAAGGGGAAAGGTGGGAACATCAAAGATATATTCATGTAATGGGCTAAAAATAGGGCTGTTTTTCCTGTTCTGATATTTTGACTGGAGTGATTTAATTCTGTACTTGTATATGTTTGCTATTAATTAGTAATAGGCATTGTAATTAATAGTAATAATAAATAGTAATAACATTTTTGCTTCCAATAGTTATCCATTCCCTTCTCTTTCTCCTTTTCCTGTGAGCGCAATGGGTTTCTTAGAACACCTGCAGCTTTTCATTTGGCTGTACTTTAATGTTATTCCATCTAAATATGACAAACCCTCCATTTTCAGTGATGTCCATTTTCCCATCATTCTCTTAATGTCCTTTCAGTGAGAGACAGTTCCCCTAAAGAAATATTTCAGTTCTGTTTGCTAATTTTTTTTAATGCTTGTGATGTATATTTACATTTATAAATACAACTTCAAAATATGTTAAAATTGGTGCATATTTTGGTACATTTGTATGTCAGTGCAGAACTTGAGTACATTAGTAAAATTACTATTTTTCGTATCTCTCTCTTTGTGTGTACAACAGAGCTAGAAGACAGATACACAGCCAGATCTTGCACCCTTGAAGCAATGTCACCCTTGTGGTAATTAAGCATCTTTAAGGGTGAGTCAGTTTAGCTAGGACCTGGGACTGTGCTTGTCTGGCTATACATGTGATATAGGTAGAGAGATAAAGATGTGAATTATTTGGCCTGACAGAGGGGGTCCAAAGGAAGTTTTATCCTTCATAAAACCACTGATTGGTGCCATGAACACAACTTCCCAGGGCATCTTTGTGGCTGCTCAGTTCTTCCAGCCAAACTCCAGGAAAGATTAATCTAATCCCAAGTCCAGAGTGACGGTATTCTCTTTTATCCCCTAGTTTCATGTGCACAAACCTGTTCTCTCCTCTTGCGCTGAAAAAAGGCAGTGGAACAAGTGCCATTGGTTGATAAAAATTAGTACATTTCTTGCCTTGCACTAGTTTTCTGCCAGACCACCAAAACACACAGTTGAATTACCTGACTCAAGGAGGATGAGAACATGCAACTGTGAGCTCAGAACAGAAATACACAAGCCTATGTTTAGGGACAAGTCTACACTAATGAATAAGTAGAATCATTCCTTAGTTATTCTGAAACCATACAACACAACGCTGCTTGCACCTGTACGACCCAACTTTCTTACCACACCAAAAAAAGAATAGTTTACTGCATAAATCCCTCTTTTATGTTAGCTTTAAACTATGACCAGGCAATGACTCTGCTGGTTGACTTGGATCAAAACCATGACAGCTGTGCTGAGTGTACCAATACGATGATAAGGAGCACAGATACATGCCTATACACAGCTCAGTTTGGGAGAGTCAGACTGGCTTAGGCTGTCATGGAAATGCAGTCTCAGATCATGTTAGTGTCCATGAGCAGATCAAACTGTAGGCAGCAGCTGACTCATGTCTAACCAGCAGAAACTGCAAGCTTGCATCGGTCTGCACCTATCTATGCAGGCATTAATTACTTTCCTCACCTGCATTTGCTTGAGAAAGATCGAGTTGTAGTTCATGGTGGAGTTCTGGCATTCAGGCTATCTTAGTTATTGCTGACTCAACTTCCAAAAACCCATTCATTCTTTTAGGCCTCATAATGATTCGTAAAGGTGTAAAATAGAAGCCCTGATAGAATTAAATCTGGCAGGGACATCAAGGGCAACAAGAAAAACTTCTATAGATAGGTCAGTGATAAAAAGAGATCTAGGGAAGATGTAGGCCCTCTCCGGAAGGAAACGGGGACCTGGCTACCCGGGATATGGAGAAGGCTGAGGTTCTCAGTGACTTCTTTGCCTCAGTCTTTACTTGCAAGAGCTCCAGCGACACAGCCAGAGTCACAGAAGGCAAAGGCAGGGACTGGGAGAATGAAGAACCGCCACTGTAGGAGAAGATCAGGTCTGAGACCATCTTAAGAACCTGAAGGTGGACAAGTCCATGGGACCAGACGAGGTACATCCGCGAGTCCTGAGGGAACTGGCAGATGAAGTTGCTAAGCCACTATCCATCATATTTCAGAGGTCGTGGCAATCTGGTGAAGTTCCCAATGACTGCAAAAGGGGAAACATAGCCCCATCTTTAAAAAGGGGAAAAAAGAAGACCCAGGGAACTACAGGCCAGTCAGTCTCACCTCTGTGCCCGGAAAGATCATGGAGCAGATCCTCCTGGCGACTATGCTAAGGCACATAGAAAATAAGGAGGTGGTTGGCAACAGCCAACATGGCTTCACTAAGGGAAAATCCTGCCTGACTAATTTGGTGGCCTTCTATGACGAGGTTACAGCATTGATGGATAGGGGAAGAGCAACTGACATGTCTACCTGGACTTATCCAAAGCATTTGATACTGTCCCAAACGACATCCTTGTCTCTAAACTGGAAAGACATGGTTTTGATGGATGGACCACTCGGTGGATAAGGAATTGGCTGGATGGTCGCACTCAAAGACTGTGGTCAATGGTTCAATGTCCACATGGAGGCCTGTGACGAGTGGTGTTCCTCCTCCAGGGGTCAGTACTGGGACCAGTGCTATTAACATCTTTGTTGGAGACATGGACAGTGGGATTGAGTGCACCCTCAGCAAGTTTGCAGATGACACCAAGTTGTGTGGTGTTGTGGACACGCTGGAGGGAAGGGATGCCATCCAGAGAGACCTTGACAGGCTGGAGAGATGGGCCTGTAAGAACCTCATGAAGTTCAACAAGGCCAAGTGCAAGGTCCTGACGTGGGTCGGGGCAATTCCAAGCACAAGTTCAGGCTGGGTGGAGAATGGATCGAGAGCAGCCCTGAGGAAAAGGAGTTGGGAGTGCTGGTGGATGAGAAGCTCAACATGAGCCAGCAATGTGCGCTGGCAGCCCAGAAAGCAAATCGTATCCTGGGCTGTATCAAAAGAAGTGTGGCCAGCAGGTCGAGGGAGGGGGTTCTGCCCCTCTACTCAGCTCTCGTGAGACCCCACCTAGAATACTGTGTTCAGCTCTGGAGTCCCCAAAACATAAGAAGGACATGGAGCTGCTGGAACGAGTCCAGAGGAGGGCCACGAAGATGATTCAAGGGCTGGAGCACCTCTGCTATGGAGACAGGCTGAGAGAGTTGGGGCTGTTCAGCCTGGAGAAGAGAAGGCTCCAGGGTGATCTTATAGCAGCTTTCCAGTACTTAAAGGGGCCTACAGGAAAGCTGAAGAGGGACTTTTTACAAGAGCGTGTAGTGATAGGACAAGGGGCACTGGATTTAACTGAAGGAGGGGAGATTTAGGTTAGATATAAGCAAGAAATTTTTTACATTGAGGGTGGTGAGGCAGTGGAACAGGTTGCCCAGAGAAGTTTGGCTGCCCCATCCCTGGAGGTGTTCAAGGCCAGGTTGGATGAGGCTTTGGGCAGCCTGGTGTAGTGGAGGGTTTCCCTGCCCATGGCAGAGGGGTTGGAACTAGATGATCTTTGAGGTCCCTTCCAACCCTACCATTCTATGATTCTATGATTCTATAAAATGGATCTGTGTAAACAGTAGGCACTGATATTGTGAATTTGAGGGAAAATCAGCAAGAATGAAATTAAGTAATCAACAATATGAAAAACCTGCCTATGAAAGCAACTGCTTACCCATGTTCCCTTCAATAAGCTGGTGGTAAGGGGATGAGGCCATGGAGGAACTTCCTTAGGAATTTTCATACACTTACCCACTGATGCACACATGCATGCACATGTGTATGTGTGTGTGTGTGAACATGCATATCTGCATGGGCTTTGTCTGTGCCAGTAACAAACCAGCACCATTGCACAGAATTTAACAGTCTCTGTGGCTAGTCAGATGGTCCCTGGCATGCTGTTGATCCTGGCTAGCTAGCACTGTCCCAGACAATTCCCAGGCACAGCTCAGGTGCCAGCATGCGCCAGGCACTGTCCCCGGTAGGCAAGTTGGAATTGGCTGTTTTATTTGGAGGTAAGGTTGTTTTAATACTAAGGAAATGGCCAGACTGTGCCAGCTGGCCTCAGAGACAGAGCGCCGATCCTGATGCTGCTTAGCTTACTTGCAGAGATGCAGCCAAAATGTCGGCAGGAGATTTGTCTTGGTCTCACTTCTGCAAGCTCAACTGGCAGTAAAACACAAGTCCTTTCTCCTCTGCTGTGGCTCAGCAGTATGGAGCTGAAACACTGAATTATGTTGATCCACGGATGAGGAGAGAAGCTGTTCCTTCAACACAAAGGGAAGAAATTAAGTGGACAATCTGAGACAGAGAGCTGGAAGAAAAGCCATGAAAAAACAGCTCACTGTCCCTGCTGAAGCCAGCATGGTGGTGAGGACAGAAGAGGCAACTTTTGCTTTTGGTGATGTACTCCAGACACACAGGCTCTCAGCCCTCACGCATCTGCAGGAATCCATTTGTCTTTCTGACACAGATACAAATAGCAGCAAACTTTGTTCATATCGTTGCCTACTTCAGCTGAGTGCTAATAGGCAGCACCCATTAGCTATAGCCTTGTTCCTGCTATGGCCCAAGATTGTCTATTTACAGAGACGTTTTGAGGGTTTGGCTCCATCTTTTTTCTGCCCACAGCCACCTGAAGGAGAGACTGTGAAGAGAGAGTTCAGATGGGAGAAACGAGGGGAAGGGTGGGGGAGAAGAAATTTCTTCTCAGATATTTTCTAGTTGAACACAGGTTTTTGTTTCTTTGAGTTCAATATATAGTATCCATTTAAAAAAAAATAATCACTAAGATTCTACGTATCATTTTGTCTCACAGAAGGCTTGCAAGGAGTTGTTCCATAGCCTGAGGCTAAAGCTAGCCCAGATATTAGCTGAACCAAACAAGGCTGTCATTACGAGCCAGTCTGCACCCCTGCGATGTTTAAAAAAGAAGTTAAATTAATGCCAAAAGATGAAAGCTAGGAAAGAATCTGAACTGTACAGGAAAACAGAGGCTGCAGAGGAAGACAGGGCCAAATACCTGTATTTAGTCATCTACCACAGGACCTGAGGTGGACTTAGATTTCAGGCTTTGAGGGAAAGAGCTCAGTGGTTTATTCAGCCTTCCTGCTGTACCTGGTTACATGACCTTGACTCCCCAGGTAAAGGGAAGAAGAAGGTCTTGTATTCCAAAGACAACCTTATAGATGTCCATTAGCTATTGTATCTGGATTTCCTCTCTGACTCTACAAGGAAATAGGACTTGGCTGCCTGAATAATAGGTGAAGTTAACTCTTCTTTTGGGCACACGCTACACGGCAATTACCTGAGTTCATTTCAGGCACCACAGAAAGCTGCTTTGTGCAGCCCAGGTTGTGAGTTTGTAACCTGAAGAACCAGCAAGGAGAGGAGCAGGGAGGCCTGTTGCTGAGGGAAGCTGTCATCAAGGAGCCTGGCAGGAGGAGAGAGATGCCAGTGATGTGCAATGTTGCAGACCCTCCAGCTCAAAGAGGCAGTGGCACTGAAATATGTCAAGCGCATTGGCTGAGTTTCGGCTCAGTGGAGAGGACAAGACATACACCTGGGAACCGGGGAACATCTGCTGGAGCAAGTCACTTGAAAAATAACCTTGCAATGGCTTGGGAGAAACATCTGCGCAACAAATGACATGCCACCGGTAATGGAAGGATGGAAAGACAGAAGTTGGGGGAAAGCACGAGAACCATCTCGTGTCGATAACACCAGGAGCTGGTGACAGCATGAAGAGAATTTAGGTCAGCACAAACTTATTTAGCTATATAGTTTTTATGCATAGGAGCTGATGCAGCAGCTGTCTAATTGAAATGACTGTGCAGCTGTTTTACCACTGGCCAATGTGAACATGAGGGAATCAAACTTTCCCCCTTTTCCCCATTCTCCACTCTGAGATTGTTTCTCTATTTTGTTGTTTACTTCTTATAAGAGTTTACTCTCACATGTTTCCTAGTCTGTCAATACACAACAGCAATCTGGGAAGGATATGAGTGCTTTAAATCAGATGAAAACTGTATCGTTCTGAGACGTGGAATATAAGGCACAGGATCCTATAGTTTGTCCAGAACAAAGCTCATTGATACACAGGATAGGAAAAAGCTTCCAAACCCTTCATGCCCTCACATTGACTCTTACTTTATACATTATTTTGGACAACACTGTTATTCAAGCAGAGCAAAAATTCAAATGAAACATATTCCAACAAGATGCATGCATTCCCTTTGGGAAGCTGTGGGTGAAATTTCCCAAGCTACATATTTTAGGAAGTCAGATCAGGTGGTTATTTTTGATTTCATGTGCCTCCAGATTTGAAGAACAGGAAACAATTTCAGTTGTCTGAATTAGTAGAAGTCAAAATCATGCAGGGACTGGTGTTAGCAATTTACCAGCGCATATGACTGAGGGTCAATACTCAGAAATGTACCCCGGACCTGTTTAGTTTAGTTTAGCTGCAGCCAGACCACTCCGTACTTGAAGTTGCGGACAGGAGCTGGTTCATTTTTGTTTGGCTTCCACATCCAGTTGACCCGGGTTCAAAGCCTACATGCCCCAGTACAAGCAGGTGAAGAGGCAGATCAGTGGGACAACACCTCAAATTTGCAACATTATTTTTGTCTGCATGCCTCTGCTTTTGCAGACACGCGCATGATGAGGAGATTCAGCACTTTCCTGAAATGTGAACCAATGTTTGCTGGCCACGGTACACACCAGTCCTTACCATTTCATAAGCTTACTTGGTGAACAGAGCTGGTACGGAAATAGTTCTACCAAATTTGTATAGCAACTTCATAGAAAAATTGGAGACAACCTCTAAAAATTGTAGACATCTCTTCTGTAACCCCTCCACCTTGCCTCCATGAGGGTAAAGGCATCAGCTCTACAAAGGAGAAGTGATATGCCTTTGAGAAGGGACCTGACACTACAACAAGAGTAGAACAGCTGCTGTTAGTTCCAGAGAAGGAAATCTGTGGGAGGAGGTCGAGTCACAAGGATGAGATGGTACAGATCTAAGGAGTAAAAAGATACATACCAAACAAGGAGGTCTGAATTATGTCAAGTGTTAGAAATGTGGAGGAGAAATCAAATGTAATTTGGGAAATATGGGACAGCAGGATTTGCAAATGCTAGAGGCTTGGAGGTATAATTAAACAATTACTCTCTCTTCACTGGGTCTTTTATCCAGGCATCAGCTCTTGGAGAGTGTTAGAGAAGGAACCCTGGATTAGACGAAGTTTTTATTTTCTTTGGTATGGATACAACTCTTACTGAAGAAAGCAGACCAACTGCCCCATTCATCTAAAACTCTTTCCTGCCAGAATTTCTACAGTCTTTAATAGCTGCCTTTTGACTGTTTTCTGAGTGGGCAATGGGAAGAATGGGAGAGGGGTAAAGGAAGAGAGTGAGAGACTAGGAGCAGGATACAGAGGAAAGTTAATTAGCTGCACATGAATTTTGAGAACATGGTGTTTCTACAAGTGAACAGATGCAATACTCTTAAGGAGAGATCTTTAACCTTCAGAGGAAGAACCTGAGTTCAGTGAAGTGGAAAAACAAGACAGAAGGAATAGACCAAAATGAACAGGCTTCAGAGGACTTCTGTCACTCATCACAATGCTGTGAGAAGGAGACTGAAGTCAAGAAGTCAAAAGCCCTAGGCATATTTTTACTGATTTTATGTCTGGTTTTCTTCCTTTCTTCCTTCTTGACCAGCTCATTATGGCTGCACTAATCTAACAGCTCACCAAGTTATCAGCACCAAAGAAATACATATGTAAAATGCAGACATTTGGTTTATGCTGCACACTTCAGGTCTTACTATTTGAAAAATAATAAAATTACACTGTCACTGTTCTCATAACAACTATTTCATGACAGTATGTGAACAACTAATGTCATTTGATACAGTTGGTAAAGGAGAAGGCAATATTTTCTCTATGCTATTGAAAGAACAGGACTGAAATTGGTGGACTGCTCATCTTTGTGGATGTCACCAAAGCACAGATTCAGTAATGTCTCTGTTCTTCTATCAGAACTTTACTACCTTCTCATCACCATAACTCTCCTTTTCCCATTGTTTCCCTCTTTTTGCTCATGACACAACTTAGGATTCCACTCACTTTCTTGAAGACCATTTTTCCATTGAGATTTCTATATATGTTCTACTTTTCATGAGATGGAGAAATCCGGGCTAAACCCCATTTAGCCATTTCTGAAGATATGCTTAATCATATGATCGGTACTCCAACTCCAAGGGAATTCTATCAGACTTGACTTTCCAAGGGAAATCTTTAAGCCTTTGCCTACACTGTTAGATTGGGTCAACACCTGATTGCCTTCACTGCGTTAACCTCTGTTCACTCCTAGGCTCCTTTTCTCAGAAAAAACACAGTAAATCCACACATTACAAGACAAAGCTTTCAAGGTCCGCTCCAGAAGCTGTGGCTTTTTTCACTCCTACCCAAGAGAGTTTTCCCAACACCGTACCCTGAGGATTTTCACTCTCAAACACTTCCATATGGCCTTAGGACAAGCTCAGTAACCTACAACGGTTTTCATGGTGGTAAACTATGGTATGAAAAAGCACCACTGCACAGAGCTGCAGCACATCTCTCTCACTATTTTGCACCCTTTGTACTCAAAAGGACACTCACAAATTAATAACTGTCGCAAGACCACAGAAACAGCATTTGGGATGCTGCAGATACCCAGGCCAAGTGCTTTGCACTGCGTATGGCTGGCCCACATTAGATGGTCACAGTTTTGACTGCTGTAGACACAATAACTCACATAAAGTAGCTGAGAGGGGACAATATCCCTGATACAGACTATGAGGAAAATATATCACAAAAGGAATTTGGCCTTGGTCTGGTCTGCTTGGTAAGGAAAGTGGACATTCTTTCACTCTGATAGATCTCACTTGGTTTGCACAGTTAAAAGGATTTGGGCTTTTTGAAATGAAAAGGAGATTTCTACTACATGTCAGCATGCTGCTGACAAGGTCTCATCAAAAATGCACCATGACCATGTTTCCCCCTTGGTTCCTCTGTAAAGCATGTAGCAACCTGTGTCTGCGCCACAGGAAAAGCTGTTTGAACAGATCATCCTCGGGACTTGACACCAAACGCGATACCACACTCGAGAGTCTATGTAGTACTTTCTGTTTGTGGCTCTGTTTATCATACTACAAGTCTTGATTATTCTAATGACACTGGGCCTCTTCAGAAACACATTGTTTATACCCCCAAGGAGTTTGCTGCGCACACAAATATTCTCAATCTACTGTATAAACAAATGTGTTATTCAGCAGACAGCTGCAGTTCTGCTGCTGATAACTGGCGAAGGGGCTGACAACAACAAAGCAAATATTGCCACCAACTCTAATTAGTTTGCAGGCTTGCACAGGGGCTGGATTCGTTCTCCATCGTTTCAGTGGGCTCTGGGGCATGCGTTGCTGACTGCGTTGGGGTCCTTGGTAGATTTTTGCTTAAACCAAAAACCTTAACTCTTGATCCTGCATCTAAAACTTCATTTTGTCCTGTTTGAGTGAATGCCTGATCATGGCTTTCAGAAAAGGAGTCAGTTATCAGACTCACAGCTTTGGGATTCATCAAATACAGGTGCTTCTCTATTGAAAGCACGCAAGTTGCAAGAAAATATGAGTTAGCAAATAGTAGAGGTGGTTTTTTCACTGAAATGTGTTGGTGTTGACCTTCCCTGCCTCAGTTACCCCTGCTGATTCACAGAAGTCCTTTTCTTTGAATACAAGTTTTACAAAGAGACCTTCTAAGGTTGTTTAAAGTGTTTAAAGCCTGAATTCCACTTGGAGGGAATGTATCCATGGGGAGAGAGGAGACTGAAGGAGAAAAAAGGAAAGGAAGTAAAAAGAGATTCTCCAGTTGGTTGCACAATATTACGTAAGGATGACTGAAATGATTAAAAGGAAATGACTGAGTTTGACAGGCTAAATACAGCATAGTTGAAAACTTATTAGGGCACATTGAATTGGGAGCCAGCAGAGATCATCCGGGTGTTGAAATCAACTGGATTTAGCAATTGCATATTGGTTTCTGGTTTCTGACTCTTCTCAGTGCAATGTGAACATCTCCATCTTTGAGGTGTTTTGGGAATACCACAGTTAGGTTTCCTTCCTTCTTTCCTTTGGGCC
This sequence comes from Tauraco erythrolophus, assembly GCF_009769465.1. Taxonomy (NCBI): domain Eukaryota; kingdom Metazoa; phylum Chordata; class Aves; order Musophagiformes; family Musophagidae; genus Tauraco; species Tauraco erythrolophus. The sequence continues at coordinate 68,365,685 of NC_141466.1, read as the reverse complement.
AGGTGGGTAAAATTTGGAGATATGAGTAAGCCAATCAAAATAACAATCTACTACAAGAAACTACAAAACTTCATATTGTTCCAGCCATGAAATGAGGGACACAAAGTCATTTTGCTAAAAAGTAATGACTTTAAGAACTTCAATGTATCTCAGTTGTTTCAAGCAAACCCAGTACATACCCACAAACACAAATTCCTGTCATCCTGCCTTACCTATTGGGTTGATACTCCACAACAGACTAAGCTGGTCTCTAGAGATCAATGTTTTGAGATCTTATTTCTGATCTTTTTTTTTGCATGTGTGCTTGTTAGTTTTTCTTCCAATACTACTTTCCTTAGGTGTTGAACTGTAAAGGAAGAAGTGTCACACAACAAAGGGTGAGCAAAAAGGGCAGCAGATAAATGTGTGATTGTCATTGTCTGTCCTTTCCTGCCTTCTTTCTTTGGCTCATACACATAGAGATAACAGTACTTACAGAGAAGGTTCTGTAAATGTGGAAAAAATATTAAAAAATCAAGCAAATTTTTCAACTGGCACCATGCCTCTTCTCATTGCAGATTCGTTTCACTTCACTGGAGCCAGAAAGGTCATCCTGAGTGCTCAGTTTGTATTTTTATTGCATATTTCTTTTTTTTTTTCTGTGTGCATCCCAAACTTCATATTAATATTTCTTATATCTCTGGAGTTGTGGTTTGGGGTTTGCAAGAGAGAGTGGACTGTCCCACCATGGCAAGAAGGCACAGATATTGATCCCTACCATGAATGCCATCAGCATTCAAACTTTCTTAGAGTTTTAGGCAAGAAGGAGAAGAACTGCGATCAGGTCAAAGCTGGATCTTTTCTGTTGCAGAAGGGAGAGAGACAGAGAAAAATATAGAGCTGGGTCAGAGACCCAGGAAAAAGTCCTCAGATGCTAACTGGTCCTGAGGGAAGGCAAGCAGGAGCAGTGACCAAAATTCATTGAGGATTTGCTTCCCAGAAGAGGCTCTGCCTTGCCAGGACTGGCATACATGAAATAATCAGGGTGACGGCCGTTTTATGGGCTGAAGCAGTCTGCTTTCCTGGAACTCCTCTGCCTTTGACCTAGTCTGGTGCTTATCATAGGAAAATTACTACCCAGAGAAGAATCATCCCACTTTACTATCCTTCCTTGTTTATCACTAATGCCAGGACACCAGCACTGATGCAGCTGAAAGTCTCTAAGCCCTGCTCAGTGCTTAGACTCTGAGGGGCTCAGCAGAGTGACAGTGTACAGAAATGTCCATCAATGAACAGTAGAGGTGGGGGTAGGAGCAATCCTTCCCTGGCAGGGAGATTGTGGACATAAATACATTAAAATTTCAACGTACTCAAAGGTGACATAAAAGAAGGAGTTCTTAGAAATCTGTGGTCCCGAAAAATATTTCTTATGCCTAGCCTGCGCTCACTTTGTCCTGAGTCTTTTATCCTTCGTTTTAGACAAAGATTTTGATAAGTAAATTTATCTTCTCATCATGGAGATGTTTATAGTTTTACACTGTCTTTGTCTGACTAACTAAAACCACTATCTTCTGATCATGCTCTCATAAATTTTAAGGCCAGAAGAACCATTATTTTAATGTAGTTTGACTTTTTTCATACTACAAGACACAGGATTGAACCATAGATCCCTCTATCAGGCCTGTAACTCTGGTGAACTAGGGAGTCTCTTTAGGAAAGACATCTAATCTTGATTTAAAGACTTCTTTAAAGACTACTTAACAACTCATCAAGCTTGTCTGGGGTTTCTTCTTTGGTTTATAGAAGTAATGAACCGAGTCCCCCATCCTCCCCTCCTGGAGATACTTCTTAATGGAAAGCAAAAATGCCACAATTACGACACACCATGTGTGGGACATAAAACCTCACTCTCGCTCTAGTATCTGTATCGTATTTAATAAAGTACCAACAGAGCAGCAATAATGTACACTGGGAATCAGGCATCATAAATAAAAGGAGGAAAATGTAATAATGGGAAGTTGGAGAAAATATGAAAGCAGCTGTAAGAACAGAAACAGACAAGGGAGGGGGGAATCAAAAAACCTCACAGCCAGACATATAAATAATGTATTTAAAGGAGGTGCACTTTTGGAGGATTCTTCCTGAATAGGGGAAGAGATACACAAGCATGCATGTACACACATACACACATAGACATGCACACGACTTGCCAGATCTTACCAGATGATGTAGTTGAGGCTGGCTGAACTTAATTAGCTTGGATGAGTGGGTTTAGATTTTAACCTTCCTTGTTTATTTGCTTTCACTGTGCTGTGGTAAAGACTTTCAGACATGGAGGGAAGGGGAGGAAGAAAGGGAGGGCTGAAATGACTCTTGAAGAAAACAATAAGCAGCTCCATATTTGTCCAGTTGTTTGCTGTTAAGGATGCAAGGTAATTGCTCAGTTGTTGTAAACCAGCACAGCTCTGATACTGATCTACACTAGCTGAGAATCTGACCCTGGAAGATTTTCCTCTCTGGATTTCAAAGAAAGTTAATAGTTCCTTTTTCCATCTTTGTTGCTAAAAGAATCACTGCAGGGGTCTGTTGTCTGCCACTGAAGCCACCTGACATGGTTTGACCACTTCCATAGTTCTCTTAGCTTCCAAACAAGCTGTTCACATCCAAATTCATTTATGGAAACAGTCCCTGGCTCTTACTAGCTCCCAGACCATGCCTGGGAACTGTTTGGGAAAGTGCTAATTGGTCTGAGCTGAAGACTTGACTGCGAATGAAGAAGTCTGGATGAATGAGCTCCAAAGCTAAGGTATGTTCCCTGGCTCTGGGAAAGTCATTAATATAGGCATTGCCTAAACATCTAGATCAAGGTGAGATATATATTTATGCTGACAATATGGGTCCTTCATGTCTGAATTTAAGCATATCAGGACCTAAATCATAGAATCACAGAATTGTTTGTGTTCAAAAGGATCTTTAAAGATCATCTAGTTCCAATCCCCCTGCCATGGGCAGGGACACCTTCCACTACACCAGGTTACCCAAAGCCTCACCCAACCTGGCCTTAAACACCTCCAGGATGAGGCAGCCACAACTTCTCTGGGCAACCTGTGCCAGTGCCTCACCACTCTCAGAGTGAAAAATTTCTTCCTTATGTCCAATCTAAATCTCCCCTCTTTCAGTTTAAAACCATTGCTCCTTGTCCTGTCACTACAGTCCTTGGTAAAAAGTCTTTCTCCATATTCTTACAAGCCCACATTATATATTGATATATACAAAGACATTTTCCTTGGTCTCTCAAATGCAGGTTTCGACACAGTCTCCAGCATAATCTAGGAGGCTGCCTTTCAGCCCTACCACAGATTTTTTGTTCCAGTCTTTAGACTTCATGGGATGCACATCGCAGGGAATTGTAATGGGGAGAGAGGGTCTTTGCAAGATAGTTGACGGATTCTCTTAGTCAAGGTTTATTTGCTGATGTCTGGGGGTTTCTGAAGAGATAATATTCTGCATTTGGGAGAGAAAAATCATCCTGGTTGATTTGAGAGGGATTTATAAGCAGAGTTTAACCCTGAAGAGAATAATTGAGATCTGAGGTCCGAAGTCCAAGGTGCAGCTGAGACCTAAGGTGGATGTGTATTCCTACCTGCCAAAGCATCATTATGGCTCCTCTTCTGCCTGTCAGAAACAGAACTGGCCTGGGCTGGACTACAATGGTCTGGCAATGTCTATCAAAGAAAATTAAAACAGCAACAGGAAGCAACAGAGGGCTGCAAATGTTTGTCCATCTGTAATCTCAGACCTTTGTTCTGGCCTTTTGCTCCTGACCGAGAACCTCAGCTCACTGCTTCCAAGGAAGGTGGATTAATCCCCTACACATCAACGCCCTGCCAACTTGCCACGGGGCATGGGGGAAGCTCGCTCCTCACCTCAGTGCTGACAGTCGGTGCGGAGGAGCAAGAATCACCATGGGTAAGGATTGAACGTGACAGAGAAAAGACTGAGAGCCACGCTTGAAAATGCAGTCTGGCTCCGAACAGTGATGTGCAAAAATAGCACTTTCTCACTCAGCAGATCAGCTCCCTGGGCCTGATATGTTTCCCCAGCACTCAAAAATAATAAGAAAAATGCAGGAGGATGATTTTACTTATTTCAGCCCTATCGAAACACTATTCTTTAACTTTCAGGTCAACTGAGCTGTACACTGAGGTTCTTTGTTTTTGTGGTGAAGCCTTTCAGTGTTACGTAGCAGAGCTCGAAATGGTGCAAATAGTCTCACCTGGCTTCTCAGACACTGCTGTTAAGGCTGCTGGTGTAGAACACATTGTGAAATCCAGAGTACAGCAATTGCAATTTCCAGTCATGAATGGGAGGGAGAGAGAAAGGAAGGGGATACAGGGCTAATTGGCTATGTTTTTGACTAAGTCAGTTGAGAAAAGTGTCTCTGAGACCTTGGAAAACTTCAAGGCTTCTCAAGATAACCATGTCTGCGATGACTACATAATAATCCAGTAGAAGTGAGGAGCTGTCAATGACTGCTCAAGATCCTGCCTTCTTGAAATATATCTACTGAGAAAGAACTGATTATTTGAAACAAATATTTAAAAAAATTATTGTGATGGCAGTGTCCATCATTTTTAGCACCGAGACCTAGTGGTTAGAGGACTCTCCTTGGTAAAAGACCAAAGTCATGGGCCCTTCTCAGGCTGCAGTTACTTCAGCTACCAGATCTCACATACAAGGTCCCACCTGCTCTCTGGAATGTGGATATGCTTTACCTTAGATCAATCCTTGGATAAGAAACAGTCTCTCAATGGGGGATGAAACCACCAGGTGTCCCCTTCCATCACCAAATGTTCTAGATGATGTACAAGGCAGGTTCCTTCTTGCCTGATGTCTGCCTGGTCCCATGATCTTACATTCCTGGCTGTACACTCACCCAGAATGCTCTGTAAGACAGTGTTTACAATATTTTCTTGGGATGTACAAATAGATGATTTCCAACCATTCAGGCTGAAGGCGTCCTGAAGCCCAGGTCTTTTGCTTCTTCAGTGCATACTGTAAAATATTATGCTACCATGGTAAATATGGGTGGCCTAATCACTATGTAAGGGTCTTGTTTGATATAAAGGCTAGTTGATGCTCAGGCCTGGCTCATGATCAGGTCTGGGAGGATTGATTGGTTCTTTTTGCACCGAATAAACACTTCTGACCTCATGTGTTCAGCTGAAGGTTGACACTAGTATTAATGGTGCTGATAGGCTGTGGCCTGGATTTCTGCCAGGTAGCTGGTAGGTTTAAGTCCTAGTTTCGGAAGGCTCTGGGTCCACACGTTCTTACCTCTTGCTACTTCAGAACTAATATATTACTCAAGGAAAACTGGATAGACAAGACAAATTAAGTTTCTCCCAGAAAGCAATCTCTCCTAAAACCTATACTTTGCTAGGTAAGTTTTTTATTACCTCAAAATGTTTGTTCTTGACAAGAAGGAAAAAAAAGGAGAAAAAAAAAAGGCGACTCTCACCACCACCAAAGAATAAACAAGAAGAGACTTACATTTTTTTCAGTAATTGATTTGCAGGCCAGTAGATATCCAGCGACGGATATTTGACTCTCAGAGGGTCTCTAGCTGTATTAACTCTTTCATGGATCCAGGAAGAGAATTGCAATAAAATACAATAAAATGTTATTGATTCAGTTGCTACATTTTCCTGATCAGAATTTCAGCAGTTCAATGTCATATGAACCAGACATATGACACACCACACCACTATGCCTTTTTTCCCAAAATACAGCTTGATTTTAGCTCATGAGGTGCTTGCAGGGTGATATTAGCCAGCTGTCACTGGAGGATCAGATGATATTAATAGCAACTGGCATGTCTATTCAGTGAGCTGAGCTCATCCCTGCAAAATCAGATGGAGTCTATTTCAAACAAAAAAAAGGAAATCAGAAGAAGCCAATTGAAATGGCAAAACTGCTACTGACTTGAACAATCAGATAATTCATCACCTGAGTGTAGCCCTGGTGAATGTAAGGAAGCCACAGAACAAGACTGGGTCTGCAAAAGGTTTCCTCAGCCTATGATGTTAAGAGTGCACTAAAAACCCGGCTGGCAATGACATTCGGTCTGTGGCTTGCCCGTCAAAATGCATCCTGCATCCTGCCAGACTTGTTTTTCATGTGTGCTCCAGGGTAGCAAGCATTAGCCCTACCATTCACCCATGGATACGCATAACTTAAAGTGTACGAGTAGTCCTGTAGACTTCAGTGGGACGACAAATGTGTTCACACACCTTAGCAATTCACTCATTAGGACAACAAACCCCATATTACTTTTCTGTCAAAAGGAAATTTGAAGTTCACTTTCCAAATGCCAAAGGACCATGCATTTTACTAAGAACAACATTTAGCTTTTCCAGCCTCTGTTCCTCAGGGCCAGAGAACTTGTACGAAGGAGGAAAATCACCCCAAATGGGCTTTTCTTGTACCACAAGGATGAAAGCAAAAATTCATTAGATAAAAAGAAGGTCTACATTTATGGTTAAATATTGGATGTGTAATTTAAATGAGAAAGCCAAGTTGAATGCAAAGCAATTACTGACACTTAATATTAGTCAGACTAATAAAGCAGCAATTAAACCTCATTATACAGCCATAAAATTGATGTGTAATAGATTGATTGCACCAAATGCTCATACCAATGTTGATGGCATATTATATGCAAGGTGAACTTGTTCATTTAATTGGAGGATCAAAATAATTTCCTGCAATGGATTTAACCTTATTGCATTTCTTGGCTTCCAATGACATCAGTGACAGTGCAAACAATAAATAAATAGAATGAAAAAAGAGTAAAAAAAGCCTACAGACCAGCTTGCTCTATGGCAAATACTCTCTATTCCATGCTATAATATTCCTTCTCCCAGGAGATCCATGGTTATTTGAGAATCTTCTTGCCAGCAGCACAATTTGGATCTTGCACAGCAGCGCTGCTTCATTGTTCACTCCTTGAATTGAATGTGCGGAGCTGAAAGAAGCCTACATGTAAATGTTTTACTGCATGTTTACAGCTGACATGGAATTCAGCACCTTGGAGTATATTAAGTTCAATGATTAAAAGAAATTGCTGTTGGAATCCTAAAGGGTAAGCAGTAAGGAGACCATTAATAGAAATCTTTTAAACTCCTCCAAAATCACATCTGAACCTTTTTAATTTGTCAATAGATTCAGACCTAATCATTATATTTAATCAGTGTCTGAGGGTCTAGCATATCAGGTTCAATCCCTTTTTAATATAAATTAGTTATATGGGTTCATGTGATGAATATATTAAAAAATAAAGAAAGATTCAATTCCTTGATGGCTATAAAACAGAATATTTGCTGAAGACAAAATTTTGGGCTTTGGTTCTTATGGATTATCATATGACTCATTTCAGCAAGGTCATATAATGACCTGTTATCCTTAGCTACCCATCTTTGCATTTCACAGCATCATTGCTGAATCTGAGCCACCACGCAGCAATAAAGCTAAATGAATAACCATATTTTCTGCTCCAGCAACATCTGCTTTGATCAAGAGAGCTTTATCTTTCTACATGGACCTCAACTCTGCAGCAACTGAAGGGCTCACAAAATGCATAACCCCATGTCAGAGGAACCCTCTGCGAGGAAGAAATTATCTGAAAGACAAAGATACTTTGGCTACCTGAATCCTGTGACAGAATCCTGTGACCAAGTAGGATTTTAAATCATGAACTCCTGTACAGCTGGCCAGCAAACAATAAGCATTTTCTCTAAGAGGAAAGAAAAAGATCTATTTTAGAAATCCCAAGAAGACTGAGGTCAATAGAAAATTTGCTTTTGACGTCATCATTTTCCCAAGGATTTCAAACAATTCTACTTAATAAAATCCAGGCATGGAAGTAAAGGAGATAAGCAGGATATAACCCATCCCTTATTTCAGTGTTAGTAGTTCAGCTAGCAAATTTTCCTTCAAAATCCCCAAAATAGCAGATTCAGCAAATGTGCCATTTTTATCAGGCTTTGAGTTTCCAACTAACTCTGTGAGAAAGTCATCACTTGTAAAACCGTGTTGCTCTTGTGAACCTTTCTTTTTCCTTGGTCTGTGATGAGCTTTGGTTCCTGCTGATCAACAGTGGTTTGAACTTATTCTGGATTCCAGCAGAGCAGTGACCTCAGGTCTGATTCATTACTCCCTCATCCTACAGAGCTGAAGCTCCTCATTTTCAGGTTCCTGGAGTTTCTAGAACTAGTTGCAACTACAGTATGAATGGTACATGCTGCATCGCTATACAAATGAAACAGCTCTAAGCTAACACCCTGACATCTAGTCCTTTGCTCACATACGTGACTTCAGTTCAAGAGACCATCACCGGCATAGTGGGGAAATGAGACACTGCTCAAATCCTTGAGACTTTATCTTGTTTCACTCAGCCATATCCATTGTACAACATGAAAAATAATTATATATAAAGAAGAAAAAAATTCCTGAATACACCTACTTATACTCCATTTTTTCAATGTAGTTTAAGTAAGAAAAATAAATGTTTAATGCTTAATAAAACCTGACACCTAAATCCCTTTGGCAGGTACTGCTGGTGAGGCTCACATTCTCCCATCTAGGCAGCATGTGTTCTACTTCTCTAAGACAAGATTCTGAAAAGTAGAATCCAGAATTTCAGTCCATATTTAGATTCTCTAGCCTATGGACTGCTTTTAGAAATGATGCCCATCTCATTTAAACAGAACTGTCAAAAAATTGCCTCTTTCAGAAATCAAGCCTGGTATTTATTATCTAAATATTAACATCAGAGTTTGATTTTTGGCACCAATGTTGGTAAATCTTGATCCATGCTGTGTGAAATGTCATTTAGATTAAAGGTTCAGAATTCTAATTATACCTCACTCTAATGTATCAGTTTTCTTGCAGAAGATTTTTATAGTTTCCTCTTCTATTCCCCTTAATATGAAATCTACTGGAATGTACAAAATATGAGAATGCAATATATTGATACAGACATTTTCAAAACACTGTACCAAAAGTATCCAAGATCTTACTCTGTTTTTTGAGCAGCTTCCTGTAAAAACTGTTGCTGTGTTTTCAGAATCAATAAGGTCACCCCAGCTAGTATGTGTTTTGGATCATAAATGGTTCTTCTCTTTTCGTATGCAGCACCTTGTACACACTTCTGCTTGTTCATTCCTTATGAATCTCTTCAGCGCAGGCAATGCTGTTCTTTTACAGGAACACTTTTGTGGGATTTATTTAATCTCAAATGGACTAAAAATTTGTACAGAGACATGGTAACAGTCTTTGAACACGTAAAAAGATTATTGCAAAGGAATGAAATTAACTTTTCTCTGTATTTTCTGGGGAGTGGAACACTAAGACACTTAAAACTCAATCAGGGAGATTCAAGATAAGTCTCAGGTAAAATGTGTTAACTGCAGCATCAATAGGGCCTGAAATAGATTGTCTGGAGGGACTGATGAAGTTTAACAAGTTTTTAATAACAAGTTGCATGAGCATCTAACAGGAATCACATAACTGTAACTGATCCTGTTTTGGGGCAAGAGAATGATCTAAGCAATATGCTGAAATTTCCTCCTACCCTGATTTCTCTGAAACAATACATTTTAAGAATGCCTTTTTATGCTGTACAGAAATCATCGACGGGCTGATAAAAGTGATTCTTAGAGGTGTTGATAAGCGGGTCTAAGTTTCCCCCACCAGAGGATTTAGTATGGCCTCTTATTTGAAGAAGGATTTGATGGGAAGCTAATGGTGTTTTGGTTAAGATTAGAGAAAGGATAAATGGTTTCAGGAAACAGTAAATTATGTAATAGAATCTTAAATCCACTGAAGAAAGCAATTTTGAGACAGAATTAAAATTATTTCCAAATTATTTTCTAATATGAGGGAAAAAAATGACCTCAGATAATTTGGATAAAGTTTGAAAACTTGTCATCCAATTTGTTAAGGCATTAGTATTGATTTGATTTTAAAATAACTTTAAAATAAATACAACAAATAGCTCTCCGGCATGCTGAGCTCCCTCTTTGACTCGAGGAGTCAAGGCTAGCTTAAACCTGACAGCTCTCTCTTAGAAGTCTGAGGTCAACTGAGATGACTTCTCTCCTAATATATCCACAAGAATCCCTGTGTGATGCTTACAGCTCCGTCTCTTTAGCAGCAAAAGACAGCCACGGTCTATTACCATCCATAGCGATACACTGATTTATCCCAGCTGTGTGCCCGTACAATGCATGCATGTGAATGCAAATGCGCGTATGCCTTCAGCTGATGCCTATGTTGCCTCCAGGGAGATGGGAGAAGGAAGGTGGTGACCGCTGCGTCAGTGTGAGCTCTCTCTATAAGCAGTAGCTCCAGCCTCATGCTACCTCATCACTCCCTTCGCGGTAGCAGAGTCCATCCAGGCTTTCCAGGATGATGCCACTGGTCAAAATAGGATGTGGAGGGTGGGTTTTTGCTGTTTCCAGCAGTCTGCTGACCTAGGCAGCCAATGATGTTGTATGTAAAGAAGACCATCTTAGACCTGAAACAAAACCCCATTAGAGGTATAACCCTTCCAGTTTTAGGGAATAATAGAAGTGCTGGGGATAAAAGTCCCTACTATGCATGTTCAGATAATCTACAAACATACATCATGGTTTTTACATCCATACACGCTGTCATTTTTAATTATCTGATGTCAGCAAGTATAGAAGCTTGAGTACTGGCTAAGGTGGCCCATGGATTTTTGGTAACTCGTTTGTTCCCAGTAGCTGAAGTCATGCTTAAGCACAGTTAGATAGGAGAACTCAAGTTGCCTTGAACACAAGCAGTAACAGTGTCAAACTCTCCAGGTTGTTTTGCACTGGAAATCAGTCCAGTGACCTCAGCGTGACTGAAATGAGAGAGGACATTTCAGCCCATGTTAACAAAATGCGGTGGAGGCACTTGGAATAAATTTATAAGCAGCGTACAGCTTCGCTGGATGGTCTCCAAAGAGAGAAAGCTCCATTAGTCCAGCCAAGACGTAAGGCAGTTACAGCTAAGTGATCTGACATCCTCCTCAGGAAGGCAGAAACGCAGCCTTATAGCATTCCCAAGACGGAGAAACTGAGCTGATCTGTTTTTCTAAAGACAGTCAGGAAACTTTGATCATGCAGAAACATTTCTTCACAGCCACAGACATACAAAAAAACCCACATGAACGAGGCGAGAAAGAGACAAGCAATAACCAGTGGAAATAACAGCAAAAGTCCTTATCTTGTGGCTTTTTTGCCAGTGAGAACAGTAAATTTTAACAAACCGTTAATTATTTCTGTGAGCCTGGTCAAGCTTAAATCATTGTGTAGAGGCCACTAATGGCCCCAATGCAGGTCCAGGACGATTATTCCTGTCTATTTTGACAATATTAGGGGCCAGTTTTGATCTCCACTTTGTTGTCACATATGAAAGTTTCTTTTTAGGAAGCCTGTTGCATCTACATCTTCAATCGTACTTACTGATTTTCTGGAACACAAAAATCCTTGACACTGCTTATTCACAAATATTTTTCCAGGAAAATCACATTTGTATGAAACAAAATTTACGCAAAATATTTTTCTGATTGTTTTGTATGTAGATTATATAAGATTATCTTTTTTATCTCTTTTCTGTTTTCTATTTTAGCAGTTGTTCCAGTTGGTTTGCAAGTGGGAGAATGAACAGAAATGAGGAAAAGGAAATAAATGGAGAAAATGTTGAAAGGCTTCATATTGTTTTTATCCAACATTTGAAATTTTCATATAGCTCAGGAAAAGAACTCAAAATTATGTCAATGTGCAAATATTACAAAATCATTAAATGTATACTTTTAAATCAATTCTACTTGTAGGATTACTAAAAAAAAATTTAGTGCCTTAGGGGACACCGTACTAGCAGTATTTGAGGACTGGCTGGAAATATGAAACAAGCAGACATGCCCTGAACTGAATCCATTCCTATAAGATTTCCAGCCTAGGGCAGCATTCCTTGAAGGATATACGTGTATCTGCTTAACTCTACACATGATGCTCCATCCCACTGAAACCAACAAGAGCATTTACTGTTCATCAAGTTAAGCATTTACATAAATCTCTGTGATAATGCAGTTTAATCGAAGACTCAAGTGCTTGGATAAATCTTAGGTTATTCAAAGCAAACTTCAAAGCTTTTTACGTTCACTTAGCACCAATTATTACCCAAACAAGTCAAATGGACTGTATTATATGTGAAGTTTTAAACACATAGATGTAACATTACAGTGGCTTTTTCTATTCATCTGTATCCTTTATACCTCACTGAGAAAGGATTCCTTATTAAAGCTGGTTAAAAAAAAAAAAAAAGCCAGAAAACGCCTGGAACAAAGTAACTGTAACTGCAAAATGTCCTTAAAGGCCAATTAGAAATTGCAATACTGGGAGTTTTATTACAACTAACTCCTCCTTAATTATCAATCAATGGATTCTGTCGGAAAAAAAAAAAAAAATCTCAAATTCACAGCTGGGAAAATGATGCTAATTATTTTCTGTTAATTAAGGCTGTGCTGGGATTCAGACTTGCCATCCTTCAAATAAAGGATTGACATATCAATGCTAACATAATGCTTAGGGTCTTTTTCAAAGGCTTTATTTCTAATGGTAATAAATTGGTGTAACATTATTTTAAATGTCTTAAGCTATCATGCTATTACCTGTCCCTGATATTTACTGGAAAGTATGCATACATCTCAGTTCTCATACCGACTTCTGATCTGAAAGTTGAATATTCATCATTTTGCACTGTAGTTGTTCTATCGTGAGAGTAAAGGAGTTTTAAATCGTTTGAAGCTGAAAGGAGTAAGGCTAAAAAAATTTGAATAACAGTAGGATTCCCAAAATATGACAGAAGTTAGAGAGAATAAAACTCTCTAGTTGAGTAGAATTCTGGACATATTATATTCAATGACACTGTTCTTGTTGACTTTCAGAGATCAAGATCTATTTTTTCGTAGTCAAACCTCTAGTCCTCCTTGATTGTCTCCTTCATTGTGGGAGTTCCCCAAATGACAGGCTGTGAAGCTTCATGTTTTTTCCTGCGGAAAGGGCAACAAATTTAATCTATTAAAAGTCTCTTTTCTTGCTTGCTTCATGTTTGTTCCTCATTATCTACTACATTTCTTATAGTCAAGAATGAAGAAAGTAAGAAATAAGGTGGTGGAAACAGATAAGAAGAGAAGGGGGGCAAATAAAGTTAATATTCTTGCCAGACACAGTGTTGTATATATTTGGAATAATGCTCCAGGTGAATTAATGTATAATCTCAGGAATGCTTGGCCTAAGCTTTAGACAAGTTTTTAAGATTTGTTAACACTTTAAGACAAAAATGTGTAGGAGGGTGGTGTTTTGTTTTGATTTTTGCTCAGGATGAGAAATCAATGTGTCTGTTTCTGAAAGGCAGATATCAGATAAACAGCTCTGAAAATACACACCCGCACAGAATCTTGGAAACCATAATAAGCATTTTAAAACACTTGAGATAGGTTGGACAGGAGCAGGCATGAGACATAACCATGTTATCTCCCTCCTCCGTCTCTTTTGAAAGATGTTCTGGAGGGACCTGCTGAAAATGACGGAGTAGGACGGTCCATCCTTCCTCTGGCCTCCTTACCAACATCATCACCACACAGGTAAGGACAGTTTGCTGTGGGATTTAGACTGTAAAGCCTCAGCTTGTTTGACAGATGTCATGAAAATGACTCTAACACCCAATTACAGTTGACCAACTAGAGCATGGCACAGACAAAGAGACCTGGTGAGTGGTTCACCCATTGTACCTTAAGCATCTACAGGTCCAAAGTGTGACCAGAACCTTCCTTTCTAATACGCAGAGAGAAACAGCTACCTCCACAAGATATTTTGTCTCAGTGGAAAATAACATCTAAGGTCAAAGATATTTTCTCCTTATGGTGCGTATTTCTCCCCAGTGACCAAAAATTGATTACTTCTCACTCTGACTTGGATGTTCACCTTTAAAGTGTCTAAAATTAGCTGTTTCAATATTTCTGGTTTGTATGCCTGTTAAAACTCTCTTCAGCAATTTATTCAAAGTTCAGGACTGGGGACAATGCAGTTTTTCTCACTTTGGTTATTTTTCAGACATGGAACGTTATCTTCTTGTATATAATACTGATGCTAGTAGATCCGTAGTTGTAAAGGCCACTCCTGTTGCAGTGTCTGGCCACATAGGCACGAATCCAAGATAATTCATCAACAAACCAAGAGCAGAAAGAGGAATCTAATGATTCACAATCCAAAACCAAGGCCTTTAGTCATCACTTAACAAAAAGGCTGTTGTGCGCACTGGAGTGTTTCTGGTGGGTGAAGGCTGAGAAAGCTGTTCTTAGGGATATTTGTACACCTAAACTCTCCTAAAATCTCCTGCAGAAGTTTCTGCGACAGTGAGAGCCTACTCAATGACCTAGTTGGTCCTACCCAGTCCTGCTTTCCTCCAAATATGAACTTCCATTTCAAAGTATGTTAAAGTCATGTTTGTACGGCATAAAGAAATACACAAATGGATGGCAGGCAAGTTAGGACAATAGATTTCACTCAACTTTCGCCATTTCTTCAAAAAGTGTACTAAATGGAATCTGGAGTGTGTATCCTTACATTTACCTGATCCTTATCTACCCCCAAATAAAAAATATTTTACCTATGCTGCATGATTACAAAGCTTTCTCTCAGCTTTTGTAATTCATTTGTGCCTTCTAGCAGTCATGAGTCATGGGTCCTTTACACTTGTCAAGTACACCTAATCCCTACCCTTCATGGCCCAGAAATCCTAAAGATGGCTGAACATGTAATTGCCTTGAAGTGTAAAATATTTCCCACATTATTTATTATAGCATTGCCTGCTAGCACCTCTATAGTTAAGGTTGTGTCAGCATTTTTATTATAAGCCCCTATTTTCATCTGTAAAAATGTGCTTCAGGCTGGAACTAGGAATGCTAGTGATTTATTTTTTTTTTTTTACTATTTTTTAAAAACAAAATTACCTTGGACATTTTTTAAGTTATTCCATCTGCAGTCACAAACACACACACACCCCCACACACATGTCTATTTACGGCTGCATGTGCATTGTCTGAAGAGAGTTTTAACAGGCATACAGACTGGAAATGTTGGAGCAGCTAATTTTGGACACCTTAAAGATGAACATCCAAGTCAGATTGAGACACAATCTAACGTGGCATAAATGTAGAAATAGATATTGTCATAATAACACACATAATTATTCATTTTTGTCTTCAGCTCCTGCTCATAAAAATTGTATCAGTGCAGGAGAAATTTTAGTAATAGCACGAGCTTTATTCTGAGTAGCTGCAGTGTCCTTTTTCCAATTATGTTGATAGATAGCAATAAAAAAATATTTATTTTTAAATCTCAGATTTTGATTCTGCATGGATCAAATTTTATTGTGGAATAATTCCAGCAAATTCCAGTCTTTCATCTCTATCCTTGGACCATTAGCAAGAGTACTGACTACACTCAGATGTTACTCCACCAAGTGCACGTGATTTAGGCCAGTGCAAAAGATGACTCCTTTTGTCAGGTCTTGCTTTTACATAGATCCAAAAAGAGGATGCAAGCACCAGCACCAGAATTTTTTTCAGATGTAGTTTCTGAGCACTCGTCTGCCTTTGAGGTGTATCAGTTAAGACTCCACTGTGCTTTTCACATAAGCAGACCAAAGATTTAACATAAACTTTTGTCGGTTTACACGTCTGTTATGAGTTGACTTACTGTAGCTAGTGGAAACTGTCACCATAGAGACACTGTTTACAAATATCCTATTGTACACACTATCTACATTTTATGGGTCATAGATGACATTATCAGTATTCTATGAAATTTGGAGTTCCGTTTTGCCTCTATTGTTATTATCAGTAGTACTAACAATAACAATCATATGACTAGACCAGAAGAGTGTTGACAGGGACAGGAGGAAGATTACTATCTTTGAAAAATCAAAAGATTTCCTCTGTCTTTTGAGTTTAGTTCTTTCAAATTACTTATGTTCTCCTTGTTTTCCTCAACATTTCAAAAAGAAATGAAGACAACAAGGAGATAGAATTGTTACCCATTGTTGTTGGTCTTTAACAAGATGTTTCCAGAATGAATGTTAACCTTAGTCCTTTCAGCATCAAACTGACCATGTGTCTTCATTCTGAAATGGGAAGGAGAGGTTTTGACATTACTTCAGCTGTTATCGCTAGGGTCCTCTGACCCTCAATATATCCAATTCTAGCTTCAAGTTTGAATATAATTATACTTTACAGTCTTAGTGCAGTTCACTTGTCTTTCCCCAAGTATTTCAGGACTGCTGCCACTTCTAAGTCAGATAAAAAATAAGCAGACATGAGTTGTTTGGTTTCTTTAAGGAGGGCAGAGTTTGAAACATTCTGGACCCATCTTTGAAACAAATCATTGCTAAAGGCCTAAAAGTTTGTGGAAGCTGCCCAGAACACCTGGCTTCTCATGATCTTGATTTGAAACCTCGTAGGACTGTGTTTTTCATTAAACTTCATTGTGAAGTTTTAGGTTTGTTCACACCATATTCTGCCCAGGATACAAGTGAAAAAAACCTGAAGCCAAAGCAAATGGTCTTATAATTCCCAGCCTACAGAGTTTCATGCAGAACTGCCAATAGCATTCTCGACTTAAAAAGCGTTGTGTCAAACTATTACGTAGAGCTGCAACGTGAACCATTATTACCATGTTCTAAACGGTGGTGATCCAAAAGAAAGAGATAAAATTTTCAGCTATGCTAAAACTATTCAAAAGAAGCATAAAGGAAAAATAAAGCAATGACAGAATTCTTTAGTTAAGTTATTCTTATACAGCCTGGATGTTGATGATTTATGTATATGTTTACGAAAGATCACTGGATATTATATTATTCATACAGTTTTCAACCCCCTTGTTCCTAACTCCAGTTAGGAGTTTAACCCTTAGTATTCCTAGGAAGAGGTGTTTCCAAAACTTCAAGCTTTAGATGATCAGAAATGTTCTTCTCAAGAAAAAGATGGAATTTTTCTCATCAAATGTAGATATCTGTTTGTCTGCATTTGAGGCCTAAATTGATCGTAAATTCCTTTTATATTCAATTAGAAATAGTGGCTTTTAAGTGTGATAAATCTAACTTTAGTAATTAATCTTAGAATGGAGTAGGGTCTAGAAATACCTGTCAATCTACATTGACTATAAACGGAGCCAAGAGCAACACAGACACCTGCATTGAGACATTTACATTAAGTAGTGTGCATTTCATCTTGACTTCCCAAGTGTGTGTATGAGAGTCCTGGTATCCAAAGTCTATATAGTAAATAACTCCATTTTGTTGAATGCTATAAATGTCCATACATATAGTGGCCAAACCTTGCAAAGCCATACATCTGTGCTTTTGTCCTCGTACATAGCAGATAATCCAGCTCAAACACAGAAATTCCATAGTTTGACTTTTTATTATGGTGTCACAGAGGATTTTAAGGAAACGGACTCAGCTGTATGGGGATAGAGGATGTACAAATATAACACAGAAAAATGAAAGCTAGTTCTTATCCATACTAGCATAAAAAAGAGAAAATGAGTGGACATGGTCACAAAGACACAAAAGTTTTAAAGAACATCTGAGAGAAAACTGCTGTTTTTCATTTACCATCAAAAAGATGTAGCCTTCATCCGCAAAGGGCTACTAATGCACATCTGCCCGTTCCTGCCTGCGTTACTGTAAACTTCCCTCCTCTCAGATTCAAGCAGTAGCTCATGTCTGACATGAGATTCAAAACTTTCCCTGTGCAGAGAATGAGTACATACTTCCACATTAGTTAAGCGTGGTATTGGAAAGCGAGCAGTATCTCTGACTCATCTCTCTAGTCTTTTGGAGTGTGATTTATTTTTTCTTGGTTTAGGTATCCGAAAGTCAGTCATTTCAGTACCATCGACAGAAAGAGGTCCTGAGAAACAGACAGATGAATCTGAAAGGAGATCCATCCCATCTGACTTAGACAGAAAGAGAAAGAATCACCTTGCCTGATTTCATCCATTGAAATTGTAGCCACTAAGTTAAGTTTATCATCTGGAAGATGACAACAGCTCAAAACTAATGTTGTTAGAATAAATATAATTTAACTTTTAACTTGACTATTTACTTTATAAATGTATTTTAACACGGAAGAAAATCACGGCATACGACCAAAACAAAGAAACCCATGAAACAATAAAGGCTTATACATGTCTAGCTCATCTAAACTCCCACAAAGGAAGGACTATTTTATCCTGACCCAAATGCTGAGGCATTTCCTATGCATAAGTGAGAGTTTATATTTTAGACTTTAAGAGGTGTTTGTTCTCCTCTTCCCAGGTTTTGACATTGTTCACAAAACTGGGTCAATCCACACAGATGCTGCAGTTGGGGCATACAGTTCTTACCTTGGTACAGAAATTACCTTGAAAATCGTACAGTAACTTTTTTCACAAGTAACTCCTGCAACTCTTAAGCTTTTCTTAAATTAAGTCCACTGTTCAGCTAAGTAACTGGACAAGCAATTTCACTTGGGACCCATAGGTCCCCAGCTCCAACCATTATCTTGTGCAGCTTCATTTTGTTCACTAGAGATTTCTTTGATATAAAAGGTGATATTTTATAACTAGCTTACTAGAGGATGACCTATGATCCTGTCCAGTCTGCAGTAGTTTAATATATTTTCCTGGCCTCAACTATTGTTTCAGTGTCCGCAGGAATTCTGTGTCCTCAAGACAAAATGAAAGAAGAATTCTTAGTAGAAATAGTTATCAAAAATATCACTGTTCCCAAGTCCCTTTTCCACTGCACACTGTCATGTGAGAAATAACTAAAAGAGTGAGATGGCTTACCTGTTTCTTTTCATTGACTACAGACAAAACCAGGCAGCTAGCCTACTATAATTGTAAAAATTTTTGGTGGTGAAGTTGAGCCACAATGAAGCACACACTTGATATTTTTTATTACCCAGGTCAGATAGATGAAAAAGGAAAGAAAAGACACACATCTAGTAACCCATTTCTCTTTATCATTTTCATTCTGGTGAAGTTCCCAATGACTGGAAAAGGGGAAACATAGCCCCCATTTTTAAAAAAGGAAAAACAGAAGACCCGGGGAACTACAGGCCAATCAGTCTCACCTCTGCGCCTGGTAAGATCATGGAGCAGATCCTCCTGGCAACTATGCTAAGGCACATAGAAAATAAGGAGGTGATTGGTGACAGCCAACATGGCTTCACTAAGGGAAAATCCTGCCTGACTAATTTGGTGGCCTTCTACGATGAGATTACAGCATTGATGGATAGGGGAAGAGCAACTGACATTGTCTACCTGGACTTATCCAAAGCATTTGATACTGTCCCACACAACATCCTTGTCTCTAGACTAGAAAGACATGGTTTTGATGGATGGACCACTCGGTGGATAAGGAATTGGCTGGATGGTCGCACTCAAAGAGTTGTGGTCAATGGTTCAATGTCCAAGTGGAGGCCAGTGACGAGTGGCGTTCCTCAGGGGTCAGTACTGGGACCAGTGTTATTTAACATCTTTGTTGGTGACATGGACAGTGTGATCGAGTGCACCCTCAGCAAGTTTGCAAATTACATCAAGTTGTGTGGTGTTGTGGACATGCTGGAGGGAAGGGATGCCATCCAGAGGGACCTTGACAGACTGGAGAGGTGGGCCTATGAGAACCTTATGAAGTTCAACAAGGCCAAGTGCAAGGTCCTGCACATGGGTCGGGGCAATCCCAAGCACAAGTACAGGCTGGTTGGAGAATGGACTGAGAGCAGCCCTGAGGAAAAGGAGTTGGGAGTGCTGGTGGATGAGAAGCTCAACATGAGCCGGCAATGTGCACTGACAGCCCAGAAAGCCAACCATATCCTGGGCTGCATCAAAAGGAGTGTGGCCAGCAGGTTGAGGGAGGTGATTCTGCCCCTCTACTCAGCTCTCGTGAGACCCCACCTAGAATACTGTGTTCAGCTCTGGAGTCCCCAACACAAGAAGGATGTGGAGCTACTGGAACGAGTCCAGAGGAGGGCCACGAAGATGATTCGAGGGCTGGAGCACCTCTGCTATGGAGACAGGCTGAGAGAGTTGGGGCTGTTCAGCCTGGAGAAAAGAAGGCTCCGGGGTGATCTTATAGCAGTCTTCCAGTACTTAAAAGGGGCCTACAGGAAAGCTGGTGAGGGACTTTTTACAAGGGTATGTAGTGATAAGACAAGGGGCAATGATTTTAAACTGAAAGAGGGGAGATTTAGGTTAGATATAAGGAAGAAATTTTTCCCTCAGAGGGTGGTGAGGCACTGGAACAGGTTGTCCAGAGAAGTTGTAGATGCCCCATTCCTGGAGGTGTTCAAGGCCAGGTTGGATGAGGCTTTGGGCAACCTGGTGTAGTGGAGGGTTTCCCTGCCCATGGCAGGGGGGTTGGGACTAGATGATCTTAGAGATCCCTTCCAACTCTAACCATTCCATGATTCTATGATTCTATGATTCTGATTTTACTGGGGAATCCATATAATCATGGATCCATAAACATTGGCTGAAGTTGCTAACATGACTTTCCTTGGAGTGTCAGACGAGTTTTCCTATTTTATTGAAGGCAATTGTGTTAATACATGAAACTGATGTATTTTGTCCATCAATTTGAATGTCACATGTTTGAAAACTACACTTACATTTTAATGCTGGAACCATGACTCTTCCATGACTTATTTGGAACAGTGCTACGTAACATTCAGGTGACTATTAAGAATGCATAATATTTATAGACTGTGACAGGTAATGCCAAATCTGTCACACCATACTTTCTGTGGTTATTTCAACATTTCTACCTATTTTTTTTCTCCTTTCGTCTTAGTGCATTTGGATATTTTACAGTATAATTTTTTTTAATTATCAAAAAGTGAATAATTAAAGCTGATCATCAGGAATTGCTCTTTATATGCCTTCAAAATATTATCCAATATGTGGATATTCCTTCTGTTAGCTTCAGCAATATAACCAAACTCATTGCTGTTGCAACTCCCAAGAGTTTCCGTGAGATGGTATAGATGGATGTAAAAAATGAAATTAAATTAAAAAAATCTATCTCTAGTAAGCGCAGGGAAAAAAAGTTATCCAAAAGTTTGAAAACTTAAAAGAAAACTAAATTAGTATAAGTGCAATTAATTTTTTGAGCTAAAAACTTATCTCATTTCTACACTGATGATGATAAATTGTGGGAATATTGTTGATGCTCATGTATGCGAAAATATCTACCAATATGTCACAAAACACTTGAAATAAGGGGATAGCTAATGAGTTTTTCTTGTGTCTACACAGGCCATATGAAATACCTGCATTCCCTTTATTGATCTGATTCCTAACAAGTTTGTAATATTACAGTATTGTACAGATAGAAGAGTAGTCACAAGAATAACAGTGACAACAGAAACAAAATAAGCAACCACTATAAGAAAATGTCTAAATGTCTCTATCTGCTATGGTTTTCTTTCAGTATTTTTAGTTCCTTGCTCTTTCAAGATACGAGATAAAAAAGGTTAACATTTTTTAAAATTTCTTGTTTCAGTTACAGTTTCTTGTTTGCTTGTTGCACTCACCAATGTGCTTTGAAGTGTTATGTTAAATAGCGTCAGCTTGTTGTCACATAAGTATTTTCAGAAAACTTTGGGGGTGGAGGGGAAACCCACTCCTCCCTCTGCCTTTTTTTAACAAAGGAAATAAAATTGTAATGCTCTTGGGAAGTGTAGGTTTTGTTCAGTACCAGATACTCTCTGGGGAGAGAATGATGCAAACTCAAGTTCATTGACTGATTTCAAGATAGCTGGCAGGTTTATACTTCAGTACAGATGTGTGTCTCTTCAATGGGACTGGAAAAAGATGTCACTGATACATATGATAAATTATGCTGGTAAAATTTTTATGAAACAAAAGCTGCAAAATAACTCTAAATAACATAATGGGATGTGTTATATGTGATTAATTTTATAGTGCAATTTGTAGATCTGAAGTCACAGGACCTAACCCAAAGGCTCTTGAATTCAATGGGGCTCTTTCTAGTAACTACAGATTTCAGACATATACATTGGCACTGAAGGTTGTGTAAGCCCTACTTTGAAGACTGCTTCTTATGAACTCACTTTATTCTTTCCTTTCTACAAACACGGCATTAGAATCAGAGTGGTGGATTCAGAACTCCCTCTGCACTTGAACTTCAGGGAGCTTAAATCTGGTGCTGGAGTCCTGACCTCATTAACAAACAATAGGAATTTTGCTACTGGCTTGAATGAAATCAAGATTTCACTCTAGAAGACTGAGACCTAGGACTTATCTCTTGGATCAAACAAGAACACTAGCCCTAAACATTTATCTTTGATGAGGAAGTGCAGTTTCAAGTCAGTTTGGGCTTTGAAATCTGTGGTTCGGAATTATTTCAAAGATGAGTTCACATGATTTGCAGGCTTTGTAATCTGTGAATTTCATGCTTTTAAAAAAAATAGCTGGGAGCAGAATTAGTATGTACAGAATAATAGCAGTCCAGTTCAATTGCTATTTAGTTTGGAATGGTTGCTTTGAGAGCTTATTGGAAGAGGGAAAAAAATGCAATAAGAAATATTTACTGTGCAAACTTTGCATGCCAATAAAGAAATTACAGAAAGACTATTGTTAGGCTTGACTCTGTAATTATAATTGAGGCACAAAGATGATCAAACGCAAGATCATTTATAGTTAATCATTTTGACATTCCTTGATCTTTCTTATGAACCACAGAATAGCGGAATCAAACAACATTATATCACAAGAGCCTAAACTTTAGGTGGTGCAAATCAACTTAGCTCCTTCACTTTAAACAATCAAGTCACTTTGCCTCAGCTGGTGATTTGGCCTTATGCATCTTCGTTACAGTTTGAATCAGCTTTACTGGAGGCAAAATTATAAGTTTGATGTCAACACAATCTAGCAAAGAACTTGCTACGCATCAGAATCTATTTATAAGTGCCTGAATTATTTCTTATAAATTACACAAGGAATTTAGAAAGTTTTTTTTAATATCATAAACTATTCCATTATTTAGAATATATTTCTCTTTTTTGCCAATAAAAGTCAAAAATATATTTATACTAAGAAGTCAATTACTGCTATTTCTGCCATTATTTTTATTATTATTATTACATCGAAATAGCACTTACAGACCCTTGATGAGACTAGTACTCCATGGTGCTAAACATGTAAATGGAAGTGATCTCACATAATGATTACAGTCTAGAAGTATGTTGCCTAGTCAGTGTTTTTTTCACCAGCTAGACTCTGTCAGAAAACTTCCCATCTACCTTAAGATCGAAGATGGTCCATAGATGTGCTCTTGCGGTAAAGAGGAGACCGAGAGCAGCTTAGAGGAGATATCTTATTTTCAGGAGTCTAACTGTAGGCAAAATGAGTTCCACAATCACCTCACTATCTCAGAAAACATCACCCAAAACATATTAAAAAGGGGAACGGGGTTAAACGCTGGCACAGAGACAGCAAGATCCATTTGTAAATAGTCCATAAGTGCCCATGTCTGTTTTGACTTAAAAAAATATTTGTGGTCTTATTCTAGATTGCTCAAAAAAGATGTCATCCTTCCCAATGATTAGGCCAGAACTTAGACTCTAAAGCTGTTCTGGTTTTCTTTCAGTGTTTGAATTTCAGACTTCATATTAAACTTCCAAATTGGTGTGTGGTGAGGTAAGCAAATAAGATAGCAAATTATGAATAGTCGTCTTCATTTGTGAACATACTTGCCTATCTGAGAATTTCTCACATGAAACCTATCGCTCCCACAAAATTTCTCTTCATCAAACCATTTAATAAACATTTTTTTAACTCATCAATCTTTT